>NC_026154.1:15876425-15898853 GCF_000512975.1 Sesamum indicum
CAGGAGAATATTAGTGATTGCAATTCCACGAGGACTTGACTTTGCTTTGTACTAGTAGTCCTTGTCTAGTGTCTGTTGCTTCTTCTGTTCTGTTCTTAGTGTGCTTGGCTCATTTTCTAATAAAAAACTCTCTACAGGTCAAGAAGCATATCAAGCAAGGGCAAGGTCATGAAGGCGGGATTTTCTCAGTAGAAGCCCCCCTTCATGTCTCAAATGTTCAGGTTCTAGATCCAGTCACAGGGTGAGGTGCTAATGCCCTTTTCTTTTCGTTATTCAATAAAACGTTCGCTGACATTTACCTTTGTAGGAAGCCCTGCAAGGTTGGGATTAAATACTTAGAAGATGGCACCAAAGTACGAGTATCTAGAGGTATTGGAGCATCAGGATCCATAATTCCCCGTCCCGAGATCTTAAAGATAAGGAGCACACCTAGACCAACTACTCGTAAGTTTCAGATTCTTTATGCTTGCACCTCTGTGTTAATTTTGTCTATCTGAAGCTTGGTCTCCAGCATATGGTCAGCCATTTGCAAAATGCCTTTGAATTGCATGTTGTTCAACATGAATCATGATATAAGAGGATCACTGAAATGCGGTCTGAAGTCACCGAGTATGAGGCTAATACTTTATCAGTTCTGCTCTAATACAGATGTGGATGGTAGTTTGTGAAGATAGTATGTTGAATTTTGTGATGCTGAGGGATACATAGAATCTTATATAGCTTGTGGTATCTTCCTAGAGTGTGGTCAAGAATCTCAAGATTAATAAGACTGTCGTAGTTAGAATGGAATCTTTGCCCAATGAGTGTGTTAACAGAGGATGTCACATAGAACAAGAAATTCACTAAGTTGGAATTTCCGATAAATGGCTTCGGGTTTGAATCCTTAATTTACTGATGTGAAAATCATTCAAGGAAGTTATAAGTGGAGTATCCTTGTTTATTTTTCTCTTTTCCAATGTTGCTTTGCTCTGTGTGGTTTATGCCAGCACAGGCTGAAAGGTGACACCAATTGGGTACTTGTAAGTTGTAACTCCTCAATTTAGCTGTGTTTGAAATTTTCTAGATAAGTTGGTGGTGGTGGTGTTTTCCTTTATATATTTGTTAGTTGTACTTAGTTATCAACTTTAAACAAATTTAGATCTATTAAAGAAAATGGCAGGATTATAATTTGTAGGAATTTGTTTTATGTGGTGATTGAGACTAATTTTGGCCTTTTGATGTTAGAGATTTTCTGCCCCCGAGTTATGGGAATCCTCCTCATGTGCTGACCTCTGTTGGTGGGGTGGGGGTCGTTGGGTGTTGAATTGAGAATGAAACTGTAGTAAATGAGTGTAACTTGGTAGTCAGATTAGTTAGTACAGAGCACTTCTAACCAAGAAAAATAGCACACTCTAGAGACTAGTAAGTTAAAGGGGACCGGCTTATAACTTGAAGCGTCATATTGCCATGGAGCTGCTTCTTGGGTTCCAGCAAGGCTTAATCCTACAGTTATTTGATCATTTGTTCAAATTACTCTTTTATGATTAAGTACGATTTTCTTAGCTTTCTTTCTTGTTCTGCAGTTGGTCCCAAGGACACTCCAATGGAGTTTGTTCTAGAGAAGACTTATGATGCTAAAACTGGTATGGGAATGCCAGATCTTTAAGCATCTACCTTGTCAAAGGAACGGGAGCTGCTGGACCATGGTTTTCCGGGTTGCTGTTCCTTACTGTTAGCGTCGCTATTCCTGTTGTGTTTGTGGGTTGGAGCATAACTTCGTGGGGATTTGTCACATTCTTCAGCATCCATTTTGAGGGTCAACTTGCTACTTTCTCAGTGAAATTGGCAATTTTATGAGTTTATGGAATGTTGATCTTACTTTTATGACGCCGACTCTGTTTTCAGGTGAGAATGCTTATTATAAAATTAAGAACACATAGGCGAGAGGTTTCCAAGTGCTTAAACCCTCCAAACCAGTTACCTTGGGCCGGCACAATATCTATGCTAATATAAGAAAAAATCATTCACACTCACAAATAATGGTTAATAACACTGTAGTACTAATTTTTTGTAAAGTAAAAAATGTTATTCATGATAAAATAATTAATTTATTAAATTTTTATAATATTTATATTAATTGATAAATTATTTTTTTTCTCTATTTTTTATTAATATAACGTATTGGTTTATATATTTTGCTTTTATTTATAATATATTTTAAAGTATAAAAAATTAATAATTAATTTATTTAAAAAAATTATTAATTATATACACGTAGAAACAAAACACCACAATAGCTAGTATACTAAGAAGAATGTAGCAGGTGAACCTCAATTTGTTAGAACCAAAGAATAATGGGTTCAAGCACAGGAGTAGGACACCTCGTTTGCGTCATGTCATTTTAAGGTTTAATAAAATTGTATCATTGAAGCATCTGATCATCTTAGAATGATTCTTGTGTTTGGGAGGAAATTAAACGCCTTGCTGAAATTCAGTACAAGAAACTCGTGTAACCTAACTTTATAGTTAGTGATAAAGATGTAAATCCATCAAACAAGCCAGTATCCAGTGCCCAGAACTCAAACACTGCCAGAAAATCTACAAAGTTTCTACGCAACAAAAAAATTGAGACTCCAATAATGAATTTAAATAACTTTTTTGCCAGAAAGTAAAAGGGAAATAATTTACATAAAAAGGGGCTACACAGTGATAACTTGCCACTGATTCTCAAGTCCCACCAACCCAATCTCTAAGAGTTTCACAAGTGCACGGCAACAAGCCAGAGCTATTTTCTGAAACCGCTGTACAAAACTATAGCAACGATCCCAAAACTTGGTATAGCAGCATGCTTTTCACAAAACAGAGAGTTAGTTATTGTACAGGGGATTTCATCAACTATTATCACCCTAAAGAAACTCAAAACCCACCAACGTGCTGCTTCGGTGCCATGCCATATCTCCCAGGGGTCACATTACTGCTCCCATAAGCAGGAGGCACATTGCTCGTGCCCGGGCAATCCCTTGCCCAGTGGCCTAATTGATGGCACTTAAAGCACTCACCAGATGCACCCCCACCACCTGCCCCAGGAATTCCCTTGTTGCCGAGACCACTTCCATAAGATTGTCCTGGACCACTCATAAGACTTGGGCAATTGGAAGAGTTATGTCCTGTTCCACCACAGCTACTACAGCTCGTATACATGCCAGAGGAGCCAGCTGAAGGAAATCTTGAGCCACCGTACTGATTACTATATGAATTCATCTGACTTGTAGGTACACCAGTCTCCCTGGTAACATTGCTAGTAGTCCCACTGTAATTCACAGCAGGTGGTACGGATTCCCTACTTCCAATACCAAATCCACCTGTACTAAGCCCAGATGTTGAAATTATATTTTCACTTTTTGGTGGTAGAGAACCCGAGTCCTCTTCTTTGAATTTAGCTATCAAGTCCAGCAGATACCTAGTCTCTGTTTGGAAATTCACTTTCTCTGCTTTGACAACTGTTGACTTTACCCGCTGTTCGTCACTAAATGTCTCTTCCTTCACTTTCAACTTGAATAAAAATTTAGTGAAAAGAACACTTCGCACAAGTTCAGCAAATTTCTCATCATCTTGTTCTTCATACTTTAAGTAATACAAATCTTTTGCAGACATACCCATTATGTCCTCCCCACTTTCCTGAAAGGCAGTCACCCATGTTAAGCCGGTGTGATCCTGGATTTGCATCTGGAGGATATACCTATAATCACATTCATCAACTAATTGATCACATCTATCGCATCGCCATTTCCCATCCCCATTATTCGTAACCTTTTTGTTACATTGACGATCGCCAATCATGATGGGACATGCAGTGTAGCAAAAATTATCCACTTTTATGAATGTCAGAGTGGCAGAGACCATGATCCAATCAGGCTTCTCGGACGTCCCTAATTTTTCATCTTTAATCTGAGATATAGTTTTGCGCACATCTGTCCGCACTATACTTGTTTCCCTGGATATTGATATTGCAGGGATGCTCTTTCCATCATTTTCGAACCACGTTTTAAGTTTCTGGGCCTCAGGAAAATCAGGCTCTATGAACAACTGACTAGTGGATATGGTCCCTACAGATTTTCCATTAAAATCATTAACTCTGCCAGATTTCACCGCCAAAACAGGAAAGATCCCAGAATCACACATGTTCTGTAGTGTTTGGCCTTCAGCATTGCAGAAGTTTCCCCACAACGACAACTCAACACTTCTCCCAGACATGTCCTTCAGTTGGAGGGTTCTTTTCTGAGTTTCAGTACCATTTTTTCTCATTATTGAGCTGGATGGACTGATTGAAGAAACAACACCAATCACATCCACAACACTGTTGTTCTCCATGCCTTCAATGTCACTTATAGGGCGAAAATGAAATTGCTGCTGTGGGATTGATTTATCATCCTCAAAGCAAGGCTGCACAGTGGAAGTGCTGTCCAGCATAATTTCATGATCATTGCGTAGGTGATTGAAAGCTTTTTGAGCAGGTTTCAGTGTCCCTCTTGAGATCATATAAACTCTACCTGGCTCAATTTGATGGTAAAATTGATCAGCCACAGCATTGAAGCATGTCACCCTTATTTCTCCACCATCAGAATCAAGAAGGTCAAAGGAGAATACTTTACCATCACCTCGAGGATTATTGTAGTGCCTGAGTTCTCCCTTAGCTGTTACTCTAGCCTTAATTGTCCACCTTCCCTGATACGGATTCAATGCAGCAATAGGAATGATTCTTGGAGGAGCTTCATTTTTAGCTATTGGCCCTCTGTTGGCAAACATTGGAGGAGGCTGATGATATAGTGACTGAGGCGGGCGGACATAATTATTCACAGGGGCCCGCGAAACAACAGGACTAGTTTCTGTTTTTGGATATACTGGTGGAGCATTTGAAGATTTATATCTCCCGGCATCCATATTGCTTGAAAAAGAACTACTATACGAATGTGAGCCTGCACTACGATCTTCCCCCAAATGAGGAACATGAACACCACCGCCCCCCACATTTGGCCTAGGAGCTGAACTCATGACTGAACTGGCACCATAAGGTGGAGGATTACCACTACTGGCAGCTGGCTGATTCATTGGCTGACTGGGCGTGGACGGCCTGGCTACCGAAGAAACATTCCCATCTGTCTTTGTTGGATATTGTTTTGGTTCACCAATAGGATCACATTTTTCAACTATCACATCCAGATCAATGATGATGATAATCCTGCTCAGAGTCCATGATGGAATGTGGTTAGCAGGACTATAATATAAAAACAATAAATGACAGGGCGGAACAAAGAGACCTATCTGAAAAGTTCAAGAACAGCAGCATCTCATCAATTCTTCCAATGTACACTATCATCTATGCAACTCTTGCATGATTAGTCATGATTCTTTAATAGTTGCAATACAAATGAGGAAAAAGAATAATTTTTCCCATTTTCTGAAGCAACATTATCACTATGTAGATTATATTGCAATCGATTCAATCTTGAAAATCCACTACAGACACAAAAGCTTAAGCATTTTATTAGATAAATAAACAAGCGGATAACAATCCCGACAATATCCAACAATACAAATAAAAAATTTCAATTTATACAAAGTAGTGAGGGAAGACTCAAATTTAAAAAACCGATGGCTGAGTTACCCTTTCTCAATCAATCAACTCCCATATTCCTATCCCTTATCACCTACCGCCCTAATGCAAATATGTAATACCAAACAGCCAAAATAAAATCAAAACATCAAACACTCCACAGCAACCGCTAAAAAGTTAAATATCCGCTCGGCGGAAATTTGATAGACTCACATGCGGTTCTGGATAAGGTTACAGACGAATTGCGTCAACTGGACAATGGAGCCTTTCTGCAGCTTCTCGGATCGTACCAAATCGTTGCGCTGGGTGGCGAGCATACCCTGCTGAGTGAACGCCCCGTCCGAGAGAAGGATCCGGTACCGCTCGTTGTTATTCTGATTCTGAGTGTTGACCAGCCGTATATCTGCGACTTGCAGCACCGGCTTGATGTCGGTCCCTTGAGCGTCGCCGCTCGAAAGCATCGCTATCGCCCCTTCCGTCAAATTAATCGGAGGCATGTTTTCAGCAATCAAGGGCTAGATTTGAGGTAATTCTCTTAATGGGTTTGAGGGAGAGAGTTGGAGGGAGAATGGGAGGTGAAGAGTTTTGAAAACCCTAAGCGAGAACTGAAAAGGAGAGTGAGCGCCAAATGATGGAATTTTGCGTTTTCGTGTGGGCGTACGAGGGAAGCAATTGTCTACGTATTGCTTATGTGGACCATCCCAACTAGACCCAATTAAATTGAGGTTAAATAGCTTTATACAAAATAATTTAGAAAAGTAGTTTAATTTCAACTTCACCAATAAAAATGACTTTATTTTCTTGATTATATTTTATTTTTTAAATTTTATTGTATTTTCTATTTTAATTAATATAAATTGATTATGTATGTTTATATATATACTTTTAAATTAAATAATATATATATATATATTAAAAAATAATAAAATTTAAAATAAAAATTCAATTGAAAGACACAAAGGTATAACTGCGGGAAGGTAGAATGTACATTACCTATTACTTAATGTTTACTAGTTATTGGCGTACAGTCAAGCGTGTGTCTAATATAATTTTTTATTATATTTATTTAATTTTAAAGAGAATAAAATAAACAAAGAAATTAATAAAAGTGATAATAACTCGAACAAATTTATTTATTTTAAAGGTGATGGATATTGAAACATTATTTTGTAGAAATTTAAAAACGACGTCTAAAAAAAATTAAACTAACCCAAAAAGATTCAAATAATTTGCCCAAAAATAAATAAATAAATAAATAAAGAATTATCACGAGAGTCCAAATGAATGTAAACTAAAAAAAACCTTAAAAGGCTTAGGGTGCCTAGGATACCTACTTCGAGTAAAAGCTATAAGGCCCTGTAGCCCATAAGGAATTAGGGTCTATAACTCTCCAACCAAATTAAAAAGTCCACATGATATAGTGTTCACATGTAATTTAGATGGCATTTATATAGGATCAACGGTCCCAGTAGGGCCGCATAGCGTCTTTAGTCAGAAGCAACTTTAGAATCCTAAAGATTTAAATTTTGGCTTAGGAAAGGAATATCTTCAACTACTTTGCTAAAATTTCGAGAAGACATCCTTAGTCAGATAAGATATTTATATCCACTCTGAAGGTCGAGGGACTCTGGATTTAAACTCCCCACCCCACTTAATATTAAATCGTGGGATTCAGTCTTATCCAACCACCAGGAGATTACCTCTCACCGAATTCATAGGGTACTCGATCTTATTCAACTTGTGAGGGGTTTGATTATAAATTGCAAGCTCCCCTGGTGAAAACCACCAGTTTTTTTTCAAACTTCAACTGTATTGTCAAATTACAATTTTAATTTATTATCTGAAATTTCAGACTTCGAACTCCAATTTTAATTTCTCAATTGTACACAAATTAAAATAAGGAATTTCACTCATTTGTTTATGCTCTGCTGTTTTTTATTAGCATCAATAGAGATGATCATTTTTTGTAAAAACAATTATGTTTAAGAGTATAATAATAAATATACATATTATGATTGAGACTTCATACATAATATAGATTTACGAGGATGGGGTGGGGAAATATGGGCTTGGACCTGCATTTGATACCGGACTCTGTTTTGGGCCCAATCTTGATATCGTTTTCTTGTAAAGGACTGAATTAAAGCAGAAAACAATCATGCCATCCTTATGTTTTTTCACATGTTAGAAAGCAAACAGGACAACTCGCCTGTCGGTAGGTTGGCGCTTTGTATTATAATGATGTTTTTGTTTTGTTCTGTAGAAACCCAATACTCTTGTGCTGTTCACTTGCACACAACACTAATCAACCGAACATTTACTTCTCTCAACAATTTTTTGTTTCCACCAAAATCTTGATAATAATTCGAGTCCACATTCGATCTAAGTTATTAGGCCACAATAATTAATGGTACTAACTAATGGCAAAAAGAGGATATATGGAGTTTACAAAACTTGTTTCATAACAACGCATCTGATTTATAAAAATTTGTGAAGTTAATTCGTTAATTTAAAATATCATGTTGGATAATTTTGTAACGAATTATTAATGATTTTATTTTTAAGTTTCTTTAATAACTATCATTAATAAAAATTAATAAAATGAAACATATCATGGACTATAAGACAGAAGAAAAAAAAATTTAGGATTAATGAAAAATAAATTTAAATTTGATACAAAGTAAGTTGGACTTTCCATACGGATATTATTACATTATAGTATATATATCCCATGATATTGACAACGTACGTAGTAGTATCAATCAATGGCCAGTATTCATTACTTTCCAACTTTTTACAAATAAGAAAATGTGTAGTGAAATTATACTTTTAATCCCAACAAATAAAGGGTTCTCACTTTTTAGTCTTTTATTTTATGAGATTTTTAAAATTATTCCAAAATTGTGAATACTCAAATACATTTAATCATATAAATTCCGTAAAGTAAAGTATTAAATATGTCAAGTTTTCTCAAAATTAAAACTATTTTGAAAATCTTGTAAATTATATGATCAAATGTGTTGAATTTTCTAAATTTTGAATCATTTTAAAATTTTTATAAAACAAACAACTAAAACATTTTGGAACCTCAATTTTGTAGGATTAAAAGTATAATTTTGTCGAAAAGCTGCACTATAAATGACTAATTTTGACTGCCAGCTCCGTTTCCACCAACCCTCTCATCTATGGCTCATTACAAACAGATATATGAAAATAATTAGGGCCGGTGGTTGGGTGGGAAAGCAGTGATTTTCAACGCTGCCTTTTGACTTATAGGTGTTTGCTATGTGAATAGAGTCAAAACGTTACTCATTTAAAATCTCTACAGCAAGAAATAGCCATAATTGTAAAGAGAAAGAGAGGTACATAATTAACCATCTTGATAGTGATAACTTGCACGTTAGATTCATGCAGGGGTAACGAATTTAGCTTGCCTGTGTGAACAATTGTGTTTGTTTTGATCTCTGAATATGAGAGATCTGTTTCGTGCCACTTGGAATATGCTTTTCAGCCATTTGTTTCTTATCCATCTACCTGCATATATAGGTTCCAGCCATGTTATTAGGCTGTCTTTCATTGTTATCTGCAAGTTATTGATCATGGGGAATTGTCTTAACTCCAATGTTTCGTCCTCAAACAAGGATGTAAGGAATCCTTTGCCCATTGACACTGTTTTCAAGCTTCCTTCTCCTTTGCCCACTTGGCCTGCAGGTTTGTGTATATTCATATATGTGTTCTTGATCTTATATATTTATCTCATCGTTTATGTTTATGTATGTCTTGATGTTCTTGACACTGTTTCTTTTGTGTAGGTGGTGAGTTTGGGAGTGGAGTGATTGATCTTGGAGGGCTGCAAGTGCGGCAATTATCGTCGTTCAAGAAGGTTTGGGAGGTGTACGCTGGTGGTCCGGGTAATCTTGGTGCTACATTCTTTGAACCTTCCTCGATACCAGATGGATTCTCCATGCTCGGCAGCTATGCTCAGCCCAACAACCAACCGCTTTTTGGTTGGGTTTTGGTGGGAAAAACAGATGCAGCTGATCAATCAGGTGACATTCTAAAGCAGCCAACTGATTATAATCTTGTTTGGGCTAATAATAGCACCCAAGACCCTGCCTACTTCTGGCTCCCAACTCCACCAGATGGTTACAAACCTGTTGGCCACGTTATCACCACCTCGCCCGACAAGCCGTCCCTCGACAAGATCCGGTGCGTTCGAACCGACTTCACCGATGAACCGGAGACGGATAATTTGATTTGGGCAGGAGGGGCAGCAAAAAGTAGTGGCAATGGGTTGAATGTTTATGGTTTAAGGCCTAAAAGCAGAGGGATCAACGCTCAACCACTAAGTGTAGGTACATTTATTATTCAAAACACAACTACTAGTGATGGGAAATCTGACCTATCTTTGTCTTGTTTAAAGAACAAGAATCCAAGCTTATCCACCTCACCTAACCTAAGACAAGTTGAAGCATTATTCCAAACATATTCCCCATATATTTACTTTCATCCCAAGGAAATTTACCTTCCCTCCTCAGTGAACTGGTATTTTAGCAATGGGGCATTACTATATAAAAAAGGTGAAGAGTCGAGTCCCATTCCTATCGATCCCAACGGCTCGAACCTCCCTCAGGGAGGTTCGAACGACGGCTCGTACTGGCTCGACCTCCCGGTTGACGAACAAGCCAAGGAAAAGGTGAAGAAAGGAGATCTACAAAGTGCTGAGGCTTATCTCCATGTTAAGCCAATTCTTGGTGCAACATTCACTGATATTCAAGTGTGGTTGTTCTATCCATTCAATGGCCATGCAGTGCTAAAGCTGGGCGTGATTGATGAGATCCCTTTGGGGAAGATAGGCGAGCACGTCGGGGATTGGGAGCACGTTACCTTGAGAATCAGCAACTTTGATGGGGTTCTTTACAAAGTCTACTTTGCGGAACACAGTGGAGGGAAATGGGTGGATTCTTGCTTGCTGGAGTTTCAGAATGGTAATAAGTTTGTTGGGTATTCATCGTTGAATGGCCATGCAACTTATTACCAGGCGGGCCTTTTCTTGCAAGGGGCGTCTGATATTGGGATTAGAAACGACACTGCCAAGAGTGACAATGTGATGGACACTGGTGCCAGGTACTCGGTGGTGGCGGGAGATGGGCTGAGCACGGCGGAGCCGCCGTGGTTGAACTATGACAGGGAATGGGGTCCCAAGAAAACGTATGAGTTCGGGGATGAGGTGAAGAAGGTGGAGAAATGGCTACCGGGGAACTTGAAATCTGCGTTTGAGAGGTTGGTGAAAACGCTGCCTGCTGAAGTTTACGGGGAGGAAGGTCCCACGGGCCCTAAGATGAAGAACAATTGGGATGGTGATGAAAAATGAGTGGAAAATCAAGGTTCTTCAATTTAATTGCCAATAGTTGATCGCGTGATTTATTAAATATTGTCACATTTCCAAGTGTTAAATTAGAAAAATTTGTTCAGATTATAGTATTGATTCTAAGAAAGTTGAAATATTGTAACTTTCTTGGTTTTGATTATTGAAATTCATAAAGTAATGAATTGATGATCATAGAAATAAAATAATATCTAAGAGGCTGGGTTTGGTCAAATTTGAATAAATTATGTAATATTACATTTGCTCTGTAATTATTTTGGTTCAATAAAACTTGGTTTTAGTAAGAATTTTGGTACGAGGGAAAAGTTAAAAAAGTATGCTGAAATCTTCACAGACAAAAAGGCTTATCACATTCAGACAGGCCCATGTGGTAATGCATTACAATGTCTGAAGTTCTTGTTCTATTGCATTGGTGCTGGAGAATACATATGTATGTCAGGAGTGTTGGAAGAATTCCCTGTTTCTGCAATAATCCTCTCAATCTCTTCAAGAAGTCGCTCCTTTTCATCAGCCAACTCTTGGTTCTGTTTCTGAAGTTGTTCTATTTGCTTAGTCTGCTCAGAATCCTTTCTGAAACTTATTGTTTTGGTAGGACAAAAACGAGTTCTGGGAAAGAGCTAAATATTATCTAAACCAACATTCACTAGACAGGACATAAATGCGTTGGAACATAATGTAGTGAACTTGTAATATTATCTAAACCAACATAATGTATTGTCTTACCTGTTCATGAAAACCAAGTTGAGTTTGTGTGTGTGTTTCTTTTTTTTTTTTTTGGCAAAAGTCGCCTGTGCCTAGGTGGGGGATTTGACGGACCCCTACCTGTTTATTACCTCAGAAAAAATTATAGAGTGTACAATTCGAAAACAGTAAATGAGGAGTACTTACTCCCTTTACAGTCAAAGAAATTCTAATCTATGTGCAAAATCTATACAAGTTTAGAAAAACAAATGGAATTTGATCTAATGCTCATCCCTTTCATACTGTGGTCTGACATGCTGCGTAATGCCCCCGCCAATCTCTCCCCCAACGCCTGACCAAACAAATTACTAAAGCTTACCGGCGAAGGTGGGGAGTATCCAATTTATCTAGTCTGATAGTGCCTCGCAGTACTCCCGTAATATCCTCCTGATACATAATCCGAGTCAATTGTCGAGACGCGGCTTCCTTCGCAAGATAATCATCCGCTCCATTAGCCTCTCGAAAAATATGTCGTATGTCCGATCCTAATTCCTGTTGAAGCTGCACAATGCGCATGATCAGATGCTGCACCTCCCACATCCCAGATACTCGTGACTGTAGGAGCTGGAGAACAACTGTAGCATCCACCTCAACAACTATGGGTGCTAAACTGTGTGCTCGAGCTAGCTCTAAACCACGCCAAACCGCAGTAAGCTCTGAGACCACACTAGTGGTTGTACCCAAAGCAAACTGGTATGCTAGATGCACCTGTCCAATTTCATCCTGAATAACACCTCTTCACGCCTCTTCACAAGAGACTGCATGTCTGAAGGATTTGCAGGCGTTGAGCTCTTTCCTTAGCTTCTGCCATCCTTCATTATTCAGAAGAATCAATAGCATAATGTCTATCAGACAAATCAAGTGAAGGCAGCATGAAGCAGAGGAAAGAAGTACTGAGCTCAAATCATGACACTGTTTCATGAGGCATATTAAGAGAAACAACAAAACCATTGAATTTGAACTGACAAAAGGCATTAAGCCAACCAGGCTACCAATGGTGCAATGAAATCTTCCGTGATCGCGAAGACGCGCATTTTCTCATCTTACGTTTTTGTTAGTATAACAGCACTCATTCAATTGCTTTGTTGTAGATAATGTGGAGGCTGACATGGAGTCAGTTTGTTAGCAGATAATTTTTAGTTCTCTATGTATTTAAACTCTTCTCTCAGTTCATTTGCAATACACAGAAATTTCAGCCTTCAAACTATATGCAAAGTATACATCTTTCCATGCATTTCTTCAAGTTTTCAACATGTTTGGACTTTCCCCCCATTTAAGGTTGGGTGGGGGAAGCTGGAGTGGGTGCGAACCAAGAGAACGCTAGTGAGCCAAAAGTACTTTCTCCGAAACCAAGTGAGGGGTATGGATTCCAACATAAACAAGTATGTCTATTTCGCAGCTGAGTCGGGATCCTTAAAACAGGTTAGGACAAGGCAAAAACTATAATCGACATCTTGTCTATTTTACGACTTATTGATAAATTTATAAATATTAAGATATATTTTCAATCGGTCTTCAATTTTCATGTTGATCTTCAGATACTCTCGAACTTCACTATTACTTAATTTACAATTTGAATTATTATTATATTTTTACTATAAAAATAAAAATTACTAGCAACACCCCACCCATAAAAGATCTTACATACACATACATATATAAGAACACTAGGGTTGAACATGAACCCTCTTATTTTATCTCAAAGGGAATTGTATGGTATATATTTCACGCACAGTCACACACCACTGAGGGATATATAATAAAATAAAATAAATATATAGTTTGTTTGGTGGAGGACGTGAGAAGTGATGGAAGCCATGAATCAAGCGCGAATATCAATTTATCCTCCTGTGATATTTAAAATGAGCACATTACCTCTTTATGAAAAAAATATACTAATTTATCCCCCATACTTTTTAAAATGAAACAGAGAGGTAAATTGCCTCATTTTGAAAAATATAAAGAAGTAAATTGTTGTATTTAAAAAATATAGGGAGATAAATCACTATTTATTTTTTTTATAAAGGGATAATTTGCTCATTTACGATATCACAAGGAAGTTACTTGTATTTTCTCCTAATATTAAGTAGCAGTTAGGAAGCTGTTTTCACGAGCTATACCTTTTTCCATTTTTATAGCAAAAAAAGACAGAAAAAAATTGTAGTTGATCTCAACTATAGATACATTTACAATATATTTAAATAACTTCTAATTTAAATTGAATTTGGTCAAATTTAAAATAATTTTACGATAAATGCAATACACTTATAAATCATATATAATTCAGAGAATGTAACTAAGTGTATCATACTTGTCTTGCCATGGGTATTCTTGTCATTGCATGTTTAGGTACGCAGTTTGACCCATTTATACTAATTTTTTTAAATAAAAGTGATGAATTATATATGTATTATTATAATTTGTTTTTTTAGGACTTGTTATGAGACGAATGTAAAGGAGGTGTTGATTAGGCCTGCACATGTATATATACAATCATGCAAAAACCCAATTGATTTAGGAATGAATTTGTTGTAAAATGGGCCTAGGGATCCACAATTGATCCAAGAACAAAATCCCATAAATCACTACTCTTAAACGGTCCTTTGCTTGACCCTGAAATTGAGATCTTACGATAAAGAGATCGTGCATTCGAATTTTATCAATTTAGATGTTTAGTTTATTTCTATAATTGTATGTGTACGATGTTTCTTTGTAAAGTTATTGACTAATTTAGGAATATTGTTATATTACATATCTCATGTTGTAATAATATATAATTACTTTAACGACATCACTGTATTTTCAATATATATATTATTTTATGAAAACAAAAATTTTCAGATCAAGTTTAATCAAATCGAATCAGTTATATAATATTAACTATAATCTACTTGATATATGATTAACCACTTTATTTTAAATTGTACATTAATTACATAACAGGTATAATGATTAAAGTTTGGTGGAATTTGATTTGGATTAAAATTGCTTCTTATTTTCAAGGATTTGTTATTCTTTATATTATATTAATTGGATGCAAAAATACCAAACAGCATAGATCATATCTTGCAGCATACCATAATTCTCACCCTTTTTTAGTGTTTCAAAACTCAATTCATGTAAATAAAACCATTTTGGTACAAATGTTGATTGACACTAAATTAATTACTTTGGGGAAAATTCCAATTTTCAATTTGTAATTTCGGGGTGACAATTTTTTTTCAAATACGATTTTCATAATTTAGTTTTATAATTTTAAAATTTTGATAATTTTGATCACATATAGCATGAAGCTCCAATTTTAAAAGTCACATGTCCGACAAATGCATTTTTCCAATAACAAAAGACAACAATTTCTAAATTTTAAAATTACAAACTAAATTATAAAAATTAATTTGTGTAAGACCAAAATTACTACTCCTAAATTGCAGGACTGAAATTATAATTTTCCCTTGGGTGAATTTGTCCTAACTTTTGAATAATTGATTCTCAAAATTGGATTTTTTTTTTTTGATGATGATGTTCTACTATTTGATTTTGTATGATCATGGTTGGTAAAGAATGTCAAACTTTAACTTTTACAAAATGCAAAAAATTACATGTAGATAATCTAAAGTTGATTATACATTAAGTGGTAGAAAAAGAAGTCTTTAAAATTCTTTTTAGTGGTGATTTACCTCCTTCTGTTAATATTTGTGCACTTTTATGTTTATGGCAGATCCTTTGGTCTGTTGAGATGACTGCTTAGCCTTTCATGTTGTATTGTACTGATGTACTACCATTTATTTAATAAAATTTACATTTATCGAAAAATAAAAAAAAAATCTTCAAAATTACAATCAATTAATTTTGAAAGCTCCAATTATGAGCATTTAACCACTAATATAATATGAGTTATTATCTATGAATGTATTATTCAATTTATTGATATTAACGTAGTTATATATTAGCACCATTTCAAACAAATTGAGTTAGAATTACCAATAAGTTGTCTGAATTAAACCCTGAAGCCAATAATCACAACAGATTAACATCAAATAGTACTTAATCATTAATACTTAATTAGCACAACCCCATATTTAACATCACTAATCACACCAGCACCTTCACATAAAATACTTAATCACTAATTAACAATAATTACCTCCAAACCAGCCATGCATTACAGACAACAAACCCCTGTTTACGGACATCATTAATCACTAATCATATTACCACCTCCGAATTAACTACACACACATAGGAATACTAATTACTAATTAATTATCAGCAGCAGCAGTCCACATTACAGCCCTCTTCAGATCCACCACCACGACGCAAATGTTATCAGTACTGTTCCTGGCCAAGGCGAGGCGAGTAAGCAGCGCCGCCGCCGACGCGCTCCGGGAGGGGAACGACATCTCTGCTTCTAATTCGTTTTCCGGCGACGGAGGGAAACTGAGACCTAGAGAACCACCGGGAGCGGCGGTGGCGCGGGGCTCTGTGAGGCATTGGCGGGTGACTCGGCAGGTCATCTCCGTCGACATCACATCCCAGAGCCCGTCAGTCGCCAGTACCAGGAACTCGTCTTCTTGATCTCTTCTTGTGAAGGTCACTTCTGGCTCAGAAATAACGTACGGTTTCAAGTATCTGTCTCCTGTTGAATGTTGTAAGAAATGGAATATGAATTTGTAATAGAAAATTTGATATGTAAGGATGATTCATTTAACTTATATACCTATTGCTCGAGACATGGCCAAAATGCCTTCAACTCGGGCACAATCCATGTTCAGTACTCGGCCACCAGTTGCAAGAATCCTGGCCTTTTCATCGGCTCTGTCCGGCTGCAAGAAAGATTTTGTAATTGAAAAAGATTTTCGATTCTTTTTTTCTTTTAAAAAAGTGGGATTTGGTTCTTACATTCTGATGAACTTCGTACTGACTACTGAGATGTCAGTGACTGAGTTCAAGAAATTACTGACAAGATTCAAGACACGTGTGATAATGATTCATGCATGCACTGCTGCACTCCAGTTTTTTTCACCTAATGAAATTTGAACATGATGATGCATTGGGAGATGTGTGTTTGTATTACCTTATGGTCGAAAGAGAGACGGATGACCCTGCCGCCGCGGTAGAGGATGGCGCGTGAGTCGCCGCAGTTCCCAACGACGATGTGGGTATCAGTCAGAACCACAGCCACGGCGGTGGTGCCTGAGTACGCCAGCAGGCTGCGGTCAGCGGAAGCCCACACTTCCACAGCCGCATGTGTGCAGCCCCACCATCTCAGTCTTTGAGAAACAACGAGTGATGATCACTCTCCATGCCTCCTGAAGCAGGCTCTCGTCGGCGGGAAATCGTGGTGCCGCCATCGAGGTGCTGCTGGCCCTTCTCATCGCATTTGGTTGCATGGCCACGCGCATCAGTTCTTCCTTCAAGATCTCGTGCATCTTCTCCTTGCACGTTAAAGCAAACTGGGAAAAGAATTATAAGAGCAAAAAATTACATTTATCTTTTTGAATTTTGGAAGAATTAATTGTTTTTTTCTAATGAAAAGAATTAATTAATGTGAATATGATAAGGTGAAATTAGTACGTGATCGCCTCCATGGCCATCATAAACTCCGAAGTAGTGCACCGGACGGCCAAGATTGATAACCGGTGAGCAAAGGTTGGTATGAATAGCCACCGCATCTTCCATCTCACGCTGCCTCCCTGCCACCGCAACGGCCCCAACCACCGGCACTGCAAATCCCCTCGCCTCCACCACCGGCGCATTCGGTATCATCCGCGAAGGGCCAGCCGGGGCGGCGGAACCACCCATGTGCATGGGCTCCCCAATGAGAATGCCACCATTCCCGGGCCTCCACGAAACCACACCGCCACCCGCCATGACGGGTACCCCAAGGGCGGTGGTGCCACCGCCCTGAGATCCCTCCCTGATAACCACACCGGTATTGGCACGGCTCCAGGTGAAAAAATCACCATAATTGGAGTCGACCACCCCAGCATTCCTCCGCATCTGGATCCTCCGGCGCCGCCTCTCCTTACACCTCTCCATGGGAGACCTTCTGGAGTATTGGGCACTAGCAGGAGCCACCTCTGCCATATTTTCTTGAGTTCATAAGCAACTCCCCACCCACATTTATAAAGCCAGCCCACACACACACACACACACGCCCAGAGCCAACCACCCCTCCCACATACAAACAAAAACCATAACACACCACCCATGTGAATTGTATATATATATGTATGTGTATGTATACACCTTTGTATCTACAACATGTAACGGATGGGTTTTAGAAAGAGAAAGTACGTAGTGAGAGAAACTAAGGGCACCCAGAATCAAAATTAGTCGAAATTTAGAGGAGTGAGATTGCTACGTGTTGAGTGAGCTCCCTCCATTTGTATTCTCCTACAAGGTATGCTGAGGTTATGGCCAGCTCTGAAAGTTAGCTGCCCGCGCTGCCCGGGAAAACTGACCGTTCTTATCCCTTTCTCACGACAACTGTCCTCGTAATACTCCTTTTTCTTCAACGTTTGGTACCAGATTTTATTGTTTTCTGGTCAATTTATCGTATCGCGATATCTCAAGAATTTAAAATTTTAATTCAAATTCAATTTGGTTGGATTTGAATATAACAAATATAATATATTTATAGGGTGATTAGTATATAATTTTGAAAAAAATAATTAATTACATGACAAATGTATCACACTTATAAAATCTTACCTGATTCAGGTTTGGTCAAAACAAGTATATCACACTTGCTGTGATCACTTTTTATAAATTGTACACTAATCACACAATAAATGTATTTTATTTGTCATATGATAAGTCAAATTGAATTGATTAGAATTCAAATTATAATATTTTTATACTTATTGTGTGATTGATTTGATTCAATGAAATTTAATTTGGGTAATATTATTTTAGCTTACAGTGAGTGACCTGCTGAAACCGGATCCCTGGGTTTCTCAGTCCGGGGTTGTGGATACTGAGCAAGTGGACGAATGATTTCCTTCCACGAGGGTAGGATGATTCTGAGCTAAGGTGGGGTCGGGACCACCAAATACAATGACTTGCCGAGCATGCGTGGCATTAGGATTTGATAGACAGGCAATCCAGGCTGACGTGGGTAGTCATTAATGGACACGTTGGAATGGGAAGGAAGTGATAAAATTACGGATGCCTATCGTCACAGGAAGGTATACAGTCGTTAGATTGTCAGTGATGGGCACATGGGTCTTGGGTGAGCAAGCAGGCTTCCAAACGAGGAGTCCAATCCCAATAAAATTAAGTGAAATTTAAAATTTGAAACTTATTTAAAAAGGTCCAACTTTAGAGAAGTTGCATGGCGTTATACTAAATAAAAAATGAAAATAATATAAGAATCTAATTACAATGACATTCTCTTAGGTGTAATGTGGATGAAATTATTTATGAGTTTTGATTCTGTAGAATTAAGTGCATTTGATATGATTAGATGAATATATAGAGATTTTTCTAAATATAGTAATGATTGAATATATAAATATTTTCAGTATCTAAATACTAAGTTGATCGATATACGAACGTTGTTAAAGTGGTATTAATAATGATAGCTAAAATTTGAATGTAATATGCAAACTTTCAAGTTGAAGTAACTCAATTACTCCAATTTTTTAGGAGTAACGGCGGATAACTAGCAAATAGTGACAAGAAGCAAGTGATTGGCGGCGGGTGGATTATTCGAAATAGTAAGGTAAGTCAACTTTTCAATTTGTTAAGAGGAAGTAGTTGCTGGCAGTTGCCAGTTGACGACAAACAATCGACTGTTGGTGGTTGACAGATTCGGAACAATGAGGTAATTACTCAATTTCTCCAATCTGTTAGGAGTAATGGCTGGTAACTAGCAGCTAACGACAAGAAGCTGATGAGTGATAGGTGGGTTGTCCGAAGCAGTGAAGTAATTCAACTCTTCAGTTTGTTAGGAGGAAGTAGTTGTTGCCGATTGGAGACAAACAACTGACCATTGGTGGATTGTTCGAAAATTGAGGTCATTACTCAATTACTCCAATTTGTTAGGAGTAATGGGCGGTAACTGGCAGCTAGCGACAAGAAGCTAATGATTGATGGTCGGTGAATTGCCCAGAGCAGTGAGGTAAGTCAACTCTTCAATTTGTTAGGAGAAAGAAGTTGCCGGGAGTTGGCGATTGGTGACAAACAACTGACAGTTGGTGGTTTGCGGATTGTTCATAACAGTGACGTAATTACGCAATTACTCCAATTTTTTAGGAGAAAGAAGTTGCCGAGAGTTGGCGGTTGACAACAAACAACTGACAGTTGGTGGTTGGCGGATTTTTCATAACAGTGAGGTAATTATGCAATTACTCATATTTGTTAGGAGTAACAACCGGTAACTGGAAACTGGAGACAATAAACTAATAATTGGTGGTCGGTGGATTATCTGGAGCAGTGAAGTAATTACTCAACTCTTCAGTTTGTTAGGAGGAAGTAGTTGTTGCGGGTTGGAGACAAACAACTGACTATTGGTGGATTGTTCGAAAATTGAGGTAATTACTCAATTACTCCAATTTGTTAGGAGTAATGGCCAATAACTGGCAGCTAGCGACAAGAAGCTAATGATTGGTGGTCGGTGAATTGCCCATAGCAGTGAGGTAAGTCAACTCTTCAATTTGTTAGGAGAAAGAAGTTGTCGGGAGTTGGCGGTTGGCGACAAACAACTGACAGTTGGTGGTTTGCGGATTGTTCAGAACAGTGAGGTAATAATGCAATTACTCCATTTTTTTAGGAGAAAGATGTTGCCGAGAGTTGGCAGTTGACAACAAACAACTGACAGTTGGTGGTTGGCGGATTGTTCATAACAGTGAGGTAATTACGCAATTACTCCAATTTGTTAGGAGTAACAACCGGTAACTGGAAACTAGAGACAATAAACTG
The DNA here is from genome assembly GCF_000512975.1 of Sesamum indicum. NCBI lineage: Eukaryota > Viridiplantae > Streptophyta > Magnoliopsida > Lamiales > Pedaliaceae > Sesamum > Sesamum indicum. The sequence goes on from NC_026154.1 coordinate 15,897,074, forward strand.
ATAATTGGTGGTCGGTGGATTACCTGGAGCAGAGAGGTAATTACTCAACTACTCCAATTTGTTAGGTTAACTAGTTGATGGCGGCCAGAGACAATCAATTGAAAGTGTGGTAACCAAACTCCAATTTGTTGGAAGTAACTGTTGTCGACAAACAGTTAAACACAAGCAATCGACAGTTGGTGGTTAGTGGATTGTCGAAGCAATGGAGTAACTTCACTATTTGGTGGATACTCGCTCATGTATACTTTATGTAATAAAATTAATGGGCGGTTAAATTGTGGATAAGGGGTGATAGGATATATATTCAATAGGTTTTTATGGTTTTCCTCAAGTACTTTTGACTAGAACTAATTTTAGATAAAATTCAAATTGTTAGCTTGCTTTCTAGACACGCTCACTCAATCGATTATATCCCTACTCTTGCTTTTTAAACTTGCTTTCTACCCAGCTATTACTACTTCAATCACAACAACTAAAGTAATACTCAACAGTACACAGACCGATTTATCATATGCATTGGAATCAAAGTATGTGATATTGTCATCAAATGGAAAGCATGCATTTAGACGAGTCAGGATGGGAGGTTAGGCATTTTTGCACATACAAATTTGAATCACCTTGAAAGGAAGTTGAGAAACCAGCCTTAATACTGTCTGAAAGGGTTAAAGAGAGTAGAGACGGAAACCAGCATCTGAAATATTGCAAGTCTTAAAACCACATACATAATAAGAATACCAAGTACTAAAATAAGTAATTACTCAAATTAAAGCCCTCAATTTCTTCTTCTAAGAAAAGCAATTTTTTTTAGGCAAATCAAATCTGAAGTAGAAGACAATGAATAATTGCATGCTTGATGATACTCTTATATTTTCTCAGCATTTATAAGTACCTAATAGAAAAAAGGAAGCAAATACTTTAACAATGTAGAAGGTAAGAAAGCAAGAGAGGCAAAAGCAAGGAAAAAGCTTTCTTGTGTCACTAGTATTATGTAAAAATAAAGTGATGCATATTTAAGAAGTGGCAAAATTTTCTTGTACATTCATATGAATTATATTACATTCACACAGGGGCTTTTTGGTCTCACACAAAGAAGGAAAAAGAAGACAGATTGCATTAGTAAGATTGTGGAGCACCAAAATAAAATCTCAATAATTGTGAGAGCTGAAATCCCAATGGTATAAATTACAAATTACAATTTAAATCAGAATTCAACAGTTTAGGAGTATCCTCTTACAGCATAGACAATAAGCATACAGAATAGTCTGTTTATTCTCCTGTACATGGGCAATATCAATAATCAACTAAAACAGATCCACAAGTTAGGTCAAGTACAACTTCTAATACATCATTTTCATTAGAATTACTAAAATTTATTGGAGTAAACTAAAGTAATTACTGATAAAGGAATTTCATCATCTTCTTTATAATATTCAGTCCGAGCACTAGGTTTTCTGGAAACCAAAAATGCTTAATGCTTAGCTGTTACATAGTATATGCTGCATACAAATATTAATGAATTGTATGCTGACATCCCCTTGCCACACTTGATGCCCTCCAATTGGTAGAGGAGATTTATGATCACAAAATCTTGAACACGACGTGATCAAAATATCAGTGATGTTGTCGTCACAACTGGAATTTGAAGCCTCTTGCAGCAAAATAGAATAGTCAGAAGTAATTATACTGATGCAGAACTATCAATCCATGTTGATGTCAGATGAGGATAAGTGCATGCTATATGTTCTGTCCATCAGAAATATATAAAATAAATTGTAAGAAC
>NC_026154.1:15898880-15962625 GCF_000512975.1 Sesamum indicum
CAAAGAGCGGTAGCAACAAGGTAAATACATAAATTTGCAACAACAGCATTCATGATCATCAAACACCAATCTGAAAATCTCTTATGAAACCAAATTTCACACTAATTTGTTTATTCTGGTTCTTTTCTCCCTCTGGAGCAATAATTTTTGGCTTTTTGGTGATTTCTGTATTAGACACTACAGATAGACACAGAATCAGAGTCATTTGATGATATTTTCATGTATTGGATCTTCGGGTGCCATGCCAAGTGGCAAGAAAACAGGTCGCCCAAGCAATAAAATAATGATTAAACCGAGTTGAACAAATATGTGCTCAAAAGATAACAATATGTATATGGTTAACAAAGTTTTTTGATATGCAAAAGAAATCAAAATGATCCTTGCAGTTGAAGTATCGAGAGAAATCGTTCTAGGACTGACTGTTAGTTAGCTGCTTTTTTATGTTCTTTCTTTCCGTGCTGAATAAGCATATATGTGTGTATATAAAGAGATAAATAGATATATAGATACAGATACATGCACATATATGTATGGTCATTACTTAGCTCATCATGACAATCGAGAATAGGAACCATAAGTTGGTCTAGTGTGAAATGGAACCATAAACAATAGAATACCTGTAATAATTGCCTGCCTAATATATCTCATCGTCAGGGATATCTGGGGTCAAAAACTTCCTCGGGTCTTTGCTTATCTCCTCGTAATTGAATGTAGAGGCCTTAACCCTTTCAGGCACAGGCACAAGTGGGATAATGCTATCTCTATCAATGACTCCATCTATTATACCATATTCAACTGCTTCGATGGGGGACATGTAACGATCTCTATCAATATCTTTCTCGACTTGCTCAAATGATCGTCCACTGAACTCAGATATGATTTGTGTGACATTCTTCTTGTTATGCATGACTTCCCGTGCTTGAATTTCCACATCTATCGCTTGTCCACTAGCACCGCCAAGTGGTTGGTGTATCATGATTCGTGTGTTGGGCATCGCGAAGCGCTTTCCTTTAGTGCCGCCACCAAGGATGATGGAAGCTGTTGATGCTGAAATGCCTAATGCAACTGTGGAGACATCAGCCCTCACAAGCCGTACAACATCAAAGATTGCCATGGTAGCACTGATGGATAGCAAAGCTAAGTATTATTCAACTGAGCAAGAAATCGATCAATACACTAATATAAATTGCTCAATAAGCAGTAAAATGAAATAATAAAACTAGATCATAATTATTAAAACTGACGAAGATGATATTGTATTATGTAAATTGTAAAAGAAGGTTTGGCTTGTATATACCATCTCTTTTAGGACTCAAGCAGCTAACCAGAAGGAAAATTTCAAGAAAAATATGGTTATAAAGAAGCACCAAGCTAAGAACTTTCCAGCATGTATTTGGACAGAATTTACAAAAAAATTGAATAGCTTTAGAAGAGAAAGTTTCCTAGAAAGCAACAAGAGCCACATTAAGGTTTTCGGTACTTCTTTTTCTCAATGCCTTCTTTTTTCTTTTGAATTGGAAAGCAAGGCAGGAGAATCAAGAGCTGCAAACAACTGCACAATTGTCAAGAAGTCCTCCATGTTACAGAAGCATATCATCTGACAGAAGTGCAGTATATACACAAGTTGAATCCTCCAATAAGTATAACTAAGGGGAATAAGCATGGGCCTTTTAAAGGAAAACCCAAAATCGAATTGAACTAGGAACATGTACAGTAACAAACAGCTGTTCCCAAGTTACTGGGTGAAATTCCAGAACATCCATTTGCTTTCTACTACGAACAAGTTAAATTTGAAACCTAAGATGCAGGATATGTTGAAACGAGTAAGTTAAATGACAGAACAAGAAAGATCCAAAAAGAACAAGAGATCTTCCAAATCTAAAAACTCCGGCAATATAGCAACTTCAATTAATATGTAGAAACTCATTAGAGACTGTACGAGACAACCGCCACTATATCTTAGCCAACACTCTGATGGGCACAGGTATGAATACGCTGAGAATGTCCAAAAGAAATACCAACTACATATTCCTAGTAAACTTTGTAATGGAGTTAAGCATGAAGTTTATCTCGACCACCTATACAACAAAATCATCTGTTGGATAGCAATTTCATCAACCAGAAAACTCAAGAGGAAAATAGCCAATTCAACTGTGAAATAGACAGACAATATACTATGAAGTAAGTACATGTGCAAATTCCAGAAACAAGAAACTGTGAAGAAAGAAAATTAATTGGGACAAATTTGTTCACACACCTGAGCGACCCACCAGGGGAATTGATAAAAAGCCGAATATCCTTAGTCGAATCCAGAGCATCCAACAAAAGCAGCTGACTAATAATCGCATCAGCAACAAAGTCATCAATATTGTTCCCCAAAAAAACTATCCTCTCCTTGAGCAACAACCCCATTGCGTCGGCCTCCGCACCACGCATGGCGGTGGCCGGCGTCTGGGGACTAGAAGCGGAGAGGTGGAGCACAAGGGATTCCGGAGAATTGGGGGAGTTGAGGGTTCGATGGTGGCTGTGGAAGGAAGTGAAAGATGAGCATTTGAGTAGGAGGTTAGGTGCAGGGAGCTTAGAAGGCTGGAGGAAGAGGGTGGTGGGTGGTGGCACTTGGAGGAGGCTGCGGCGGCGCGTGGGGACGGAGCAGTGGTGAGTGAAGGATGTGGAGACGGTGAGTGAGTCCATTGCAACTCCGTGAGCTTGTGCGCGCGTGGGAGAGAGGAAGATTGAGAGGAGTTGAGGGAAGAAGGATGAAATATCGTGGATTGGGCTATAGATTAGATTGGGCCCATGGGGAAAACCCAGTGAAAGCCCACTTAACCCAACTTAATTTTTGAAATAGTAAATTATTCTATTTCATTATATCATTATCTTTTGCAATATTAGAGAGCTTATTTAAAAATAACATTATTGGGTAAGTTTATAAAATTTTCAAATATTTAATAAAATATTATGATTTTGATCCATATGGTTCCCTTATTCTAAACATCTTTAATCTCAATTTTAACGATCAGACCAAAACTGTAGCAGTTTTTAAAAATTAGGGGGAAAAAATCGTGTCTTAAAATATTTAATGATCAAAATCAATTTTAACACAATGTATATTGACCAAAAGTGTAATTTGCCCCAAAAAGGTAAAAAAAAAATATATATTTTTTAAGAATTTTAACAAATTTATTTAAAATTGATCATATATTAATAAAAAAATCGCCATTAATTTGTTATTATTTTAATCAAATACATTAAAAAGTTTATTTGTGAAAATAAGATCAAATTTCTTATAAATTTTAAAAATATCTTAAAAACTATATTTATAAAATATGTTAAATAAATTTAATCAAACAACCTCTAAATCATAAATTTATCGAGGTGAAAAGATAAATTGTGAATGTTTGTTAATGGAATTGGACAATTATTTATTTTATTTATGTAATATATGTACTTTTATATATCTAGGAAAAAAAGATAATAGTATAAATCTTACATTATATAATAATAATATATTATATCAAAATATATTATTAAAGAAAAATTCAGATGAAAAATACAAATAAGTTTTTTTTCCCCCTTTTTGATTGGTATTATATATTTAGAAATTAAAATTAATTTGAGTAAATGTGGAGTGACAGAGCAGTGTAATGTCTGGACTGTGCAGTTGGGGAAATCCAGAATAATAAACCCTAAAAACCTTCTCTTTGTTCATCTCTTTCTCTGCTCTATACCAAATATCTGACAGTAAAACCCAGGGACGATGTTCCAAAGAACTCTTTTCGGGTCCGCTCTTCGGGCCGGGATCTATAAACAAGCTTCTCGGGTAGATGGATCTGGATTTGGTCGACAGTTTCAGGCGTTTTCCCACATCACAAAGAACGCGGAGGCTTTTTCCGGTTGGTTTGATATTTTCTCCTTTTGTATATTTTTAGCTGATTTCTTTTAATTATTAGTCGCGTGCTTGAATATGTGCAGAATTTTTGTTTCTATGCCTAAATTATTTTCGTCTGTTTTCATTTGCAATTTACCGGATGCTATGGAATATTGATTCCGAATTTGTGTACTGAAATTGCTAATTTTGGTTTTTGTCTTTATGCTTGAATTCTCAGATGAATATGCCAAGATTTGTGTCTATGTTGTGTAAACTTAAGTATATGTTACTTATTCTTTGTTGTTTCTCCTTTTGAATTTCTGTTTCTTAATTTCCGGAAAATATAGCCTAGACCAAGTGGGAAAATCAATAGGAATTCGTTGCAGATATGCAGTATGGAAATGCATCAGGGGAAACTGAAGTGTATAGTTTGTTAACGAGCTAAGTGGATGCAGTTATGGAGGTGTATTATGTAATAGGATGCCTTTAAACTTCCTAAAGGGTTATTTAGTAGCCTTGTTCTAGTTCTATTCGGAAATGAAGGTCACATATGAGAATCATGTCTGTTGCCATACATGAAATCTTATTTGTGGTTGCTGTAATTTGCCGTCTGTCCGACGCGGTGGCAGATCTGTACTCAAGCATAATGGTTTTTGACTTCCAAGATTTTGTTTGGAAATGTACCAACCCCTACTCCATCAGCATTTCTGAAAGAATATGATTATATGTGATCAGATTATTGTCAAGAACCTAGGAAATTGGCGGGGTCCTAGAAATGTTCAAGTTTGTCATATACTCCACCCCGTTTAACGACAGTTCTTATGATTTTAAATATTCATTGTTCCTTTTCCATATCATGTATGCAGGTTTGACTAAGAATTCCAAATTGGAGGCACATGTTGAGTCATCAATTTTGGGGAACCTGGGCATGAAGCTGGGTTTGGTAAGAGGTTTGGAGAATATCTCTTTGCCATGTGCTCTGAGTTTGAGGAGTTTCATACACTCTGGAAAACAAGCTGAGGTTGAGGCCGGAGGCGCTTCTAGATCTGTGGACTATGTTCAGGGATTACTCCAGGAAAGAGGCCCTGGTTTAAATGGACGAACTCCATTTTATCAGGCTCAAGTTGAGTCCAATGCTGATATTGTCCACATAAAGCTGATGCGTAATAATGCCTTCGTCACATTAACAGATTCTAAAGGGAACAAAAAGATTGGAGTTTCTGCTGGGAAATTGGCGGGGAAAGCAGGTAAGCTCACTCGATACTCTGGTGAAGCAGCTGCAGAGGATATAGGACGTAGAGTGAGACAGATGAAAACTAGATCAGTTGTGGTGAAAGTCAATGGATTTACCTTTTTCAGGAGAAAGAAGGAAGCAATTCTGAGCTTTAAAGACGGCTACTCTAATATGCGGGGAGATACTAATCCTGTTGTATACATTGAGGACACAACTCGGAAACCACATAATGGTTGCCGTCTCCCAAAGAAACGCCGTATATGAATTCTTGGAATCTGGCAGATTTCAATGTGCATTCCATGGAAATGGGGATTGAGGCAGGTTGTCCGAGTTTAGATTGAAGAATGTACTTGTTTATTAGATTAGAATAATTTCGAGGAAAAATGGTCAATTGTTGTTACTGCGTGTCTATCAATTGGTTAGAATTATAGTTACTTCCATAGACAGAGGAAAAAAAAGGTTTATTCTTGTTTTCTCCGTGCATCTGGCTGTTAATCCTTGATCCTCCAAGTAAGTCGCACAGACATGTCATCTTTACATCAATTAAAACCATGAAACTGATTTCATTAATTCCGAAAAGAACAGGAAAGGGTTTATCTTCCTTGCTGCCTGTTATTTTATACTTCTTGTGAGGATTGTCATAAATTTGCCTGTAAGCTATAGACGTAAAATCATAGCGTTCTTATCAAGCTTTTGAATTTGCTTATGCAACTGATGCATGTAGATGGAATTTTATTCTGACCCCCTTTGTGAGTTAAAACCTACGCACTCATTTGATTGAGTAATAAATGCAATAGATACCCATGCATTTTTGTGCTTTCCTGCAGTTTCAGCTTCCGGACATTGATCATAATTGACAACCAATCATTGTCCTAGGTGCACGTTGGAATGACTAAGAAAGGAGGGGTGGTGTTGGGGTATTCTATGTCATTGTCCGAATGAAACAACCATAAGAAGTTGCCCTTCAAATAAGAATCTAGTATACACGTGATGATATCTGTTTGTATTGCTGTTCTTGGAGTATCAATCATTTACAAGATCGAAAGTCGGAACGCAAAACACTTCTTCTGCAAGAGCTTCAAAACCTATTAACGTTCATATAATTAAAGTTTCATTCTCATGGATACCAGCATGAATATCTGGAAGGTTGGAGCTGACAGAAAATCTGAGCCAGCTCTTCTTCTTGCTGTGTTTGATGCACGGTTGCAATATCAGCCCAATCACAACAGCAGCAAGACTAACAATCATCACTTTGAGTGAAGAGAGAGCCAAGACAACGCAAATTAATATGGTTGGAGGGACGCACATGAGAATGGCACCAAAGGTCCCCACTGGTATCTTGTAAGGACGAGGGGCTGCTGGGGCTATAATTCTAAGCCGCACAAATGCTATAAACTCCAGGATCATTCCAAAGCAATACAAGAAGTTTTCTGCAGCTACTATCTCTTGAAAGCTCAGCCATGAAAGCAGAAGCACACCAGAAGCTGAAAACAGGATCCCCACGAGAGGAGTTCCATAACGGGATCTCCTCGCAAATAACTCGGGAAGCATCCCTCTTTCAGCCATGCCAAGCAGCTGAAAAGAATCGCTGCTCATTTCTGCCATGAACATGCCCATATTTGACATTGCTGCAGCCCCCTGAATCCACCATCGCAACCACACACCACCAACAATCATTGCTATGTCTGAGAAGTAACCGTCGGTCCACAAGTCTTGACGCAGAGGGATAGCACCAGTGCCAGTAAGTAGAGGAAATAAGTATCCGAGAATGACATGAATCAGTGCATAAAACAGAGCTTTTGGCAGAGTTTTCTGTGGGTTTTCTACTTCTCCTGCAAGTGTACTTATTGAGTCCCAGTAGTTCAGGTTCCAGAAAAGAGTATTCAGATACAAATTCCAGTCCACATTGTGAATATCTGCAACTAACCATCTTTTAGGCCTCAACTTTGGAATTGAGATGAATCCCATGACCACAAAAGGCAGAATAGAGAAAACTCCAAGAAGTACAGCAACCCATCCAACTATTGTCAAACCTCGATAGTTCATGTACGTTAGGACGATTGTCAAGGCCAGCACGGCCATAACCCTAGGCAGACCACCACCTAACGCAGGGATTCCCGATTTCAGATAATCAAGAAACAGCACAGGGTAAAGGGCATTGTCAATGACTCCACTCAGCCACTTCATCCAACCTTGCTGAAAACCCCAGAACGGCCCCAGAGCCGACGAGACCCAAACTACATAACCACCGTTTTCAGGAAACATGGTGCCCATCTCCGCAGTTATTAAGGCTTCCGGAACACTCCATATTAATGGGAATATCAAAAAGCCAGCAAGAGCAAGAAGCGGACCAGCAGCATTAACACTATCTTCAATACCGAAAGGTCCTCCTGATACCTCATAAAATATGAGGAAAACGAGGGGCAACACCGAGAGTTTCCTACCATGATTTACTACTCTAGGAGGACCTTCACTAATTCCTACATAATCAGCAGCACCATTTCCCCCCATTGTATTGGAAGTTTGCTCGCTTCCTCCGTTCCTTAATTTCTGCATTCGGTATCCAATTATCAACATGACTAACTATATAATGTACCAGATAAGCAGGAAATGACTAATTAAACAATCTTCCTATATATGAGAAGTAGAAAGTAAACTCCATATCTAGACAAGTAAACAATAAGAAGATAGAACTCTGATGCAATGCAGTAAACTGTAAATGCATCAAACCACTTCAAGCCTTCATTAACATAAACTACAGCATAACCATAGATTCAATGCAGACTGCCCATTTTAGGGCAGATGCAGGAGAAGTAACAAACGAGCTCATCAGACAAATGCCCATAAATTCAAGGATATTGGAGAGAACACTCAAGTTTACTTATGAAATGGGAACATCCAATCTGACCGGAGTTACACCTACAAGAAGTGAAAACCCACACAGTTGACCAGAGGGTAGGCCACCCCACAACCCAACCCAAATTCAGAGATGATAAGATTGAGTGAAGATTAATCCCATAGCACAAAAAACCATTTCTTGAAATCTGAAATAGAAAATAAACCAAACACAAACAGAACCCAGATGGTAAAATTCAACATGCATAAGAATAGTGGAGACGGGAGAGGAAGAGAGAGGCCATGAAAACCGCAGACCTTGTTCCGAGTAAACTCAACCAATCCACCATTACAAATCAAATTCTTTGGAAAAGGAGAATTGCCGGAGAGGGCTGTTGTGTATGGATTTAGTGGAAAACAGAGTGTGCAGCGTCGGTGCCTGAATCTTAGTGCTCCTCCACGCATGAAGAATCACGATTCACGTGTAATTTTTTAAAAAATTCAAAACAAAAGATCTGAGTTTTATTTTCTAGCAAAACCCATCATTTTTAAAGGGCCCAACATCCTAATCAATTACATGGGCGGCCTCAATCCCAAACAAGATTGGGCTTCAACAGCTTCATGTGTGATCAAATTCGTTCATTTCCCTTCCCAACAAATAAACAAGTTACAAACATTGATAGAAGATTGCTTATAAATTAAATTAAATTCATTTTAATAATTCAAGATCAGAAATGATAAAACAAAAATATCATTTTTCAGCTTATTATCGAGGACACCGACATGACATAGTTGTATTCTTCTGAAATGTTTACTTAAAAGAGAATATTAATTTTACTTGATCATAATTAGAAAGAGCATGAATGAGGAGGTAACAACACTAAAGAGATGAGTTGTGAATGTATGCCCAATTTCAGGACAACTAATTTCAAGAATCCAACTGATTTTCACATGTTGTAGATCTTGTCCATTTTTTCTGCAACTGAACTGTATAACCTAAGACTAAACTATTCCTCCTGCTCAAGCGAATGGGACGTCCAACTGCCAAAACAAATCCCTACCTCCCACAATTACTTCTCTCTTTCCATGTTTTTCTTTAATGTAAGAATATCAAATTATGTCATATTCCACAACAAAAGAAATTCTAACTACTTATATGATATGGTCTACACTAAATATATTCTCACGCTGTACTGATCTAAATTGATGAATTAATTCAACTTTAAGGCTAATAGTTACTCTCCATATCCACGTGGCGCACCCCACCAACTGCTTTATTTTTTGCCCCTACCACAATTTCATCTTTTTATTCAGATTAGATTTAACTGCTTCGAATCTATTATAGAATAAGTATAAAATATTTATTATATGATTTGTCACTCCACAAAATCATGCGTCGTTCAAATATTCCAACCTCAACCAAACGGAAGCTATAGGGTAATAAATTCTTGTACGAAAAGTTGGAAATACATAACAAAAAATTGAATATATAACCAAAAAGTTCTAGACACGTAAAAGCTGCATCAACAAAGTATATGATATTCGTAGAATTAAGTCATAATCATTTTGCAATCGTTATACAAAAAACATGCATATATAGAGCATAAAAATACTAATAAATAAAAATAAATCTTATCACATCAGCACAAAGCAATTCACTCTCGTATACAAGACTTCTCCGACTCTCCAACCTATTAACGACGACAAACTAAAGCCCATATCTACATGTGTTTTCAAATCTTTTGCAATAATTGAAAGGGATAAGAACCCTAAATTGGATGCCTTAAGAAGACCTTCAAAACACACACCTGGTCATGAGTTGTCTGATGAGAAGAAGTCTGCGTTTGAGCATCATCAGCAACTGCAACTTTCAGTACTGTTCCATCGGCGTCGACAGCAGGTGGGCTACCGGTTATTTTCTGTGGTGTGGGGATATCTATGGAGGAGGCATCATCACCGTGTATTTGAGACACTACCACTGAACTACTCCTCTTGCTTATCTCCACGGCAGCCGCCATTGGTTGCAAACTCCGAAAGTCCCAAGACAGAAAAGGACATCTATATATAATTCATGCAAATCCTCCTCTTTTTTTTAACTATATATTCATATGATTTGATATCTCTCGTTTGATTTTTTTTTTAATAAATTTATTTATGTGTTAATAGTTTTCAGCCCCTTAATACTAAAGTAAATTTTATTTTGCGATAATTGCACTCTCCTCTTCTAAAATTTAATATAATTACACTTAAATTCCCTATAATTTGATAAATTACATTTAGTTCCCTGAAGTTTGCTTCTGTCTCGCAAATAAGTCCCTCAAATGATCAAAATCTACTGAATTTGCTAATATCAACAAAAATAATTGAATGAGATTGATATTTACCCTCATTGATTTATTACTGACTTATTACAGGTCAAACAATTTTCTTCGGACTAAACTACCTTTATAACGGTGAGATATATATACCTCCTCACATGAATTATTGCGTGAAGACGTATGAGGGTAATTTGATCATAAAAAAAATTATTTAACCAGTAATAAGTCAATCGTGGTTATATATTATTTTGTTTTTGAATTTTTTTTTGTTAATATCACCAAATTTGATGAATTTTGACTAACAGACGAACTTATTTATTAGATGAAAGCAAGTTTTAAGAGTGTTAGATGTAATTTTCCAAACCATAGGGGGTGTATATGTAATGACACCAAATTTCATAGGGATGGAGTGTAATTATCCCTTTTATTTTTGTACAATATATAATATAGTTGTGTCATGTATAATGCCTAAAAATATTTATTACTTGATGTACCATTTTACGTGTATGTTAGCACTTAATTCAATTTAGATAATTATAAATTACTCGGATTATATATTAGTCTGCGGCCACCCTATCAATGAAGACAAAATGGAAATTAGTTTTAAAAATTGGGTCCAATTTCCTACCCTATTAATGAACATATAATAATGTGGATTTTATTTTTAAAAAAATACATATTTAGATGATATAGGATCATGAACAATTTATAAAATGTTACTAAAGATAATTTTATAATTAACATATTCAAAATTTTAATTTAAGAAAAAGGACAAAAAGAAAAGTTATGCACATGTCGAATCTAATTATAGTCACCTACCAAAAGGCAAAACGTAAAAATAAAATTTTTATCCGAGTCGAGTCTTATTCAGCATTAATTAATTATAAAATAAGTGTAATTAAAATCATGGTATAATTTATATACAGATGTAATTAAAATTTGCCGACAATTTATTACTGTTTTCACATCCAAAATGGCTGGAATTTACCATGAAATAAATAAATAAATAATGAAAGAAAATGACTTGTAAACCGTTTACAAGTTGGGCCCATTATTTCAACCCCACCACAATAACTTTATGTTAGGAAAATTTATTTTTTTTAAGTTGGTTAAGTATATTTAATATTAATTTTAATTTTATAATTATATTTTTTTAATTTTTAAATTAATAAAATTTAGTTTAATTTAAGATTTTATATGTAATTTTCTATCAAACTTTTAATTGTAATAAAAATTGCATGTGGGTCATTTTTTTATTTAAGTGTCCCGCCATTTATTTATGTGTATATTCATGTATACAGTCATATAATTTGAAGTTGATTGGGCGATTCCTATATATAATATTGAATTCTTTTTATATTTTTATATAATTAAAAAAGGTAAATCACTTTTCTTAATTTTTTTAAAATATTTTTTAATTTTCTTTTTAAAAATTTAATTTTCATAATTTTTTTTAATAACTAACAACACGGCAGCAGAAGTGAGCACAGCACGTCACCGCTCATCAAAGCGTCCCTCACGGCAGCCCACTGCAGAGGTGATCGCACCTCTGGACGGCACGATCGTCCTCAACCTCTGGGCGAGTCCATCACCCAAATCTATTTTGTTATTTTTTAAATAATAATTTAATTTTATATATTATAATTATATCTAATATTCCTCTCAACTTATGTCTAAAGTCACCTAGGACTAAAAATTCTCACAAAATATTCAATTAGCATGCCATGTCATTTTTTCGACTAAAAATCAAAATTTCAACCATCGAAAGACTAAATTTCAGCAATTTTAAAATTTAAAGGACTTAATAAAAGAAGTGCATAGTTATTAAACTAAAACAAATATTGATCATAATTAACGGACTAAAATGAATTGAACGTTTGGAACTAAAGATGTCAAATTCATAATAACAAATCCATTATATGGAGTCATTGAAATTCTTATTTCAAATCCAACTCTTTCATCCAAATGCAGTTGTAAGGGTCCATTTAGATTGATTAATTTGAATCATGCATTTTAAATTCTTAATCACAAATCCGTTAAGAATATATTTTGATCGATGGGTTTAGATCTGATTTGACGATTTGAAGGAAGAATCTCAAATGACTCAATTTGAGAAGAATTTAAAATCCCTCAATATTCAATGGATCATAGTTAAAAAATTGAAGAATTTAAAATATAGAATTATCCAAATAAATTAAAAAATTGTTATTAAGGATTTAAAATCTATAATTTCAAAATTTTCAATCCAAATACAACCTAAATTTATTTGGATAATTATAAATTTAAAAAAATTGAACAATTTCAAATCTAATTTTAAACTATTATTTTATTAAAAACTAATGAATTTTGATTTTTTTTCATATGGAGTTATTTAAATTCTTCCCTTGATTCAATTTTTCAATCTCAACATAAATTGTACTTTTAACATTTATTGGCTGATTGAACTGACATCACATCTTTTTTATCATATCGAGAGGTCAATAATTGGAACTCGGATTTTTCATAAAAAATAAAAAAATAATAAAAAAAATGTACTTGTTGAAGTCATTATTCATCTTCACATGCCTACACGCATTCTCTAAAATTTGAGAACGTAGCATGGAAGCCCCCACTTGATTTTATTCTCATTAATTATTTTTTATTTCTTGAACTATTCTTTTTTTTTTAATTATTTTACCTATTAAATTCTAATATGCAGTAAAAATTATTTATTGATGAGTAAATGTTAACTAGGGGTGTATTTTGCATTTCGAATTATAAATTGAATTTTTTATTTTAAATTCTATTATATTTTCTTCTATTTTAATTAACATATACGTGTTACATGTATAAAATTTTTCTTTAAATAAAAAGAATATAATGCATAAATAAAATATAAATACAATTATATTAAATAATACTAAATCTTTATATGTTTACATTAATATTTTAATAAATTAAATGGTGATTCGGTTTAATTAGTACTTTAATATAAAAATAATGATATAAATTATAATAAATTTATATAAAATGAGATAAATATACACACATCCGAATAGACCAGAACACATAAAGTGAGCAAACTTTTGTTCTAAACACGAATATAAGAATAAAGGAATAAAAATACTTTACACAAAGTATTAGAAAATTCCCCAGCATTACATTATTGCATGTACAATTCGCTGTACGCAACATTAAAACCTTCGCCCCGCACTCGTATTCCTTGCCAGACGGTGCTCAGCAAACCAGATCCCTCAACTCTCTGAGACTGCGAGCGCATCTGAGTTCAGAAAGATGGGTTTGAAGGTGCATCAGTTGAATGTCTCATACACAATTTAACTTCACTTTGTAATTTCTTTGCTTTCTGAAGTTTTTTCTCGGCGGGTTTGGCATGAGTGTGCTTCTCCTTTCTTATCCAATCATGTGTTTGCTGATCTGGGCATGTTCTGGTATGCAGTAGATGTAATTCGTGTGATTTGGGACTTGTATTGGATATGCTGTTCAGAGGGGGTTGCGGCATTGATTGATGAAATTGGTTAAGATCAAGTCTGTAGTGTTGGATCTGTTTATTGGGTTTATGGGTTTTGAGGTTTATACTGATTTGTTGTTGAATCTGTGGAGAAGTTGTTTGGGTTTACTTTAATTTTTCGTTTCTCCGCTTAGATCTGTGTGCAATTGTTGATCAATCTTCTTATTCTCCGTACGTGATTTTGCACTCAGTGAGGCATGTTCTTGGAACTCTGGAAATAGCCCCAGAGCCCATTAGATTGTAATTGTTCGAGGTTTGAACTTCAAGAGGTTCTGAGTTTAGTCCATTATCTTGGATGTCTTGGGTTTCATGTTTATGATTAGATGTATCTGAGTGGAAAATAGAGTGTAGTCTGTGTGAGGATATGTTGTATGGAAGCATCTCTGATCTTTGTTTAAGTACGAGTTAAATCTTGGATCTTTTAACAAGTTGCATTGAATCCTTGTTTGCTGAATTACTAAACCTCAATGCTTGTGCAGAAGTCTTTGTCTAATGCTTAAAAAGTTTATTGTTTTCAGTTGCTACTTTCTTTCCGAGCTTAATCCATGGCTAGTGTGTCCAAACATATGAGATCGATATGAGATCAATTAAGTGAAGCGTAGCTTCTATCTAAGCGAATCATTTGGACACCCAGATTTATTTCTTTGATATTTACGAATGACACTCTGGCAGCTGTGTTCTTTTTTCATAAAACAACTCCTTGCAATCTGAGAAGTTGTTTTTATGCTGTGAAAATTGCTATCCGTTGACTGAAGTTGAAGCCTAACTTTTCTCTTGCTCCAGGAGGAATTTGAGGAGCATTGTGCAAAAGCCAAGACCTTGCCTCAGAATACCACCAATGAGAACCTGCTAATTCTGTATGGATTATTCAAGCAAGCCACAGTTGGAAACATCAATACAAGTACGTATACCAAATAATTGTTGTCTGTATCACATATCTCTTCTCCTTCTGCAAATTGAAACGAGATTATTTTGTGTCAAATTTCAGGCCGTCCTGGTATGTTTAACATGAAAGACAAGGCAAAGTGGGACGCATGGAAGGCTGTTGAAGGTATTTGATTCGGATTTACCCCCTCAAGAATCTGTATGCTGATCCATGCTATCACTGAATATCTTGAACTTAAGGTTGATCACCATATTGTTTTTCCACTTATGACAGGAAAATCTCAGGATGAAGCAATGGGTGATTATATAACCAAAGTGAAGCAGTTGCTTGAAGAAGCTGCTGCTTCGAGTTGATTACTTGAATTAAGTGCTCATGTGGGAATTACTTGTGCCTGACTTTCTGAAACACTATAATGTCATAAGTTTCGAAGCACTCTGGTTCTCAACGTTCGTAGTCTCCATCTGTTGGTGATCTCTGATCTGTTTATGCTTGAACTGATGTTGCTCTGTACTATGAATCCATGCTATAACAATAATGATGCTTTTCATGTTTTTCTCTGGTTGAATTTGAGAATTAGCTGTAGAAATGTGCTTGCAGCCCATCTGCCCGATTCAGCAGAACATTTTTTTGGCCTACCCCTCCTTTTTTCTCAAAGATGATTGATATTGGAGGAGATGCTCTGATTCCATAAAGTTACCATAGTTGTTTATCTGTTCCTACTAAAGCCCTCTTGGACCCAATGCCAAAAGCACTATTCCCATTACCTGGTCCCCTATGCCAAAGAAAAGAGAGATTTTTGCAATGAACTCAGTATCAGGACCACTTGAAAAATTACCAATTTTAAGATGATTTGAGAAAAAGATGTTATGTCTCTGTTGCTGGTTGCTACAGCCGAAATGCTTCAAGCAAATACTCTTGCCTTTGTGCCTGAACCTCTGAATTGAGGGTGGGCTCATTGGGATCACTGGCCTGCTGTAGGAAAGAGGATTCTTTTAAAACAGTCTTTTAAGGTAGCATAATCAATTGAACAACAAGACTGTAGTAAGCAAATTCAAAGCTCGGACTGAAGGAAAAACGCATGGTATCAATGTTATTCCATCACAGGACTTCAAGAATGATTGAATTAACCTCCTCAAAATGTAAATTGATACCCTTGTACCTCTCAATAGAAGGCAAGACAATAAAGCTTACTCAACACCTTCCCTCCATCAGCAATTCTCACCACCGTTGGTGTAGTCTACTCCAACTTACACCCTAGGACTTGCACATTTTTCATCTACAAAACGATGGGTGCTGTCACTGTCAATAAGAATGTGGATATCATTGTCATTGGTTTTCCCATTAACCCTCAGTGTTTTGCTACTGATACTCCGACACATTGCATGGAAGGAAACAGTGGCATTTTCTTCTTCACTTGTTACTTCAGGTTGTTCCCCTTCTTCTTAATAGGCCTTAGCATCTTCTTCACTCATTAACATATACATATGCTTGATCTTACACCTATGACCAGGGGTGTAAGGTTCATCACATTTATAGCAGAGATTATTTTCTTTCCTACCCTTGACCTTTGCTTCAGTGAGGAATCTCCTGTATGGTGGGTTGTCTTTTCTATTCTTGAAGGAAAGTTTGAAAGCAGGCTTGTAAGGTTGGTTCTTGTTTGGTGGTTTGTAAGGGTTTTTGTTTGGGTTACTTTTTTGTTGTTGGTTGGATTTCTTAAGGATGTCATCCACCATAGTCTCTTGCTTTCGAGCAAGAACAATAGCTTGATTCAACGTAGTAGGTTTCATAATGGCCACATAACCTTTAATTTCATCTTTCAACTTACTGATAAACTTCATCATAGAGAAGTCTTCATTTAAGTTCTTGTTGAATCAGCATGTGGGCTTTCAACTCTTCAAATTTCTCGAAGTAGGCATTGACAGTGGTTTCTTGACGCAACATGTTAAACTCAGATACCACTCTTTCATAATCAAGATCCTCGAATCTCTCAAGCACAGCCACTGTTAGTTCAGTCCAAGAAGGTACTCTTTTTTCAACTTGTCCCTGATACCACAACTCAGCTCTACCTTGCATACGGATAGAGACTAATGTTACCTTATGTTCCTTGATTTAAGTTTTAAGAATGATTTAATTGATTCTCATTTTTCTTTTTGCCTTTGTTACTCATCAAAATGTTTGCCTTACATGGCAATTCATTTATCATCTAACCAATTTTAATATGTGAAGTGATCTAACTAATGACCTCGTCTCATGGATTAAAGATCATTAAGAATTGTACATCCTAGCTAAGAGCATGATTTGGCTGCTCAAACTACTTCATTTGCATTAACCCCAGAAAAGCTTAAAAAAAGAAAAAAGAGAGCAAGTGAGGACCAACATTTTTATTGAACAAAAGGATACCTGGAGACATAGTATTCCCTTACACGAGAAGCACCATCTCTGGCCAGAATTCCTTCAAGATCTCCTATAATTCTGGCCAGCCATATCTCTAAGCTTCTCTGGATTTCTTTAAAGTTGTTTCTAATAGAGTCTAGTGATCTTTTTGTGCCTAGTTTCGCCTGGCCGTCAGGCTCCTCTCTTTGATAGCTCTTTAAAGTCTCAGTCTGTAATGCCGTCAGTTTCTGATTAGTTTCAGATGCACGCTGCTGCAGCCGAAATGCTTCAAGCAAATACTCGGTTTGCCTTTGTGTCCTAAACTCTGAACTGAGGGTGGGCTCATTGGGATCACTGGCTTGCTGCAGAAAACGGGGCTCCTTTCAGAAAATCTTTAAGATAGCATAGAATGAGTTGATTAACAAACTAAAGGAAAACTCAAGGTTAGCACAGGTTGGTGCTTTTGTATTAGAGAGGTTTGAGACATAAGTATCACTGTTACCATTCTTCCACAGAGATCGCCTATTTTCCCAGCTAATGCTTGATACCTCTTGGCCTGCTTACGCATTTGCGATGGTACCTTTGACAGGTCTGCCTTACAAACTCTTTCCATATTTAATAATTCCTGCTCGAGTGCTTTTAGTTTAGAAGAAACTCCAGCAGAGTCACCATCTACTTTCCAAGGGGATTCCCTTCTAAACAAGAAAAGTTACGGCAATTCATTAGGTACAATGTGATTAGCTTTAGCATCAGATTTTCTTCAAGTTCTTCAGTTGATACTAGTACTATTACCTTGCCACAAAATGCTTTAAATGGTACGTTGATTCAACAGATTCATACTGCATATCCTACACAAAGAAGATCAAGAATCATCTATTAAAAAGACGATGTGATTCCAGCAAGGACTCAATTCAAACTTTTCAGCCAAATTAGCATCTTGATAAGAGATAGAGCATCTTGATAAGCAAGTCTAGTCATTCTTAAATCTTAACTTGATAGTGTGTCATTTACAATGTGCAGAGCAACTTATATTTAAAAACAACTTTTCCAGAAGAAACAAATCCAAATAATGTTAACAGATCTTGTAAAGGCCAAATACACACACTGTTCAGAAACCTACTTTTTGCAAAGCCCAGGTCCCGGCAAGGAGCTCCAGTGATATCGAGCAATCACATACATGAATGCATACAAAAGAATCAGGAAAGGTAAAATGCACAAAGATAAGAGAATAAGAATATGAAAGGAAAAATCCATGAAAAAAGAAACAAAAGAAGAGCAGAAAGAGGACCTATCATTCTAAGCTGACAACTCTACTTGAAATGTCAATGACATATGGAATCAACTGTACTCTTATTTCGAAAAGACTAAATTTTTCACAACACATTATAACAATAAAAACCCTCGCCAGTGAGAAACTATTAGGGAGAAGCCAAATGATAGTAATGGGATATGTTGGCAAATCTATTTCCGCAGGATTTTCAATGGAAGAACTACATTGGATAGAAGAAAGAAAACATTAGATCCCAAAGCACTAGAACTATAGGCTATAGCAGCATTCAGAAGTTGAGTGGCCCAATCCCATCTTGGAATCTTGCCAACAAAGGGAAAATAGAAAACATGAAACTCAGTAATGCCAAGAAAGATATAATATAACAACAGCAATGATGAAGAATCTATTACTTTGTTACAGAGAAATGAAAAAGGGCAGAGAGATATCAGAAGTTGAGGACAGTAGCATCAAGAAAGAGGAGCAAACTTCAGGACTAAGATATTAGCAAACATTTGAATTTGATGGCATGAACAAAAATCAAAAAGCTGAAATGAAGAATAGTTTAATTTTACCGGCCAGGTATTAGCTTTTTCAGACCACAACTTTGATTCAGCAGAATTCAAGAAATCTGAACTAAACCCATTGTTACTCTGTCCATATACAGCTCTCATTGCATCCAACTCCTCCACCCTCAACCCCATGTCACCAAAGCACTCCCCACTACTCTTCTCCACTTCACAGTTACTTCTACTCACAAAGTTTAACATTTCATCCCTTTCACCGATTTCCCTCTTCAAATCTTGAACATTAGCATTCATCTCAGCCTCCAATCTTTCAAAGTCTTCAACTTTACTCCTCAAATACGATATTTCCTCGTTCCTCTCATCGATCTGCTGCAACAGCCTCTTCTCTTCCTGCTGCCAAGCATGTCTGTGGCTTGCAAAGATTTCAACAACTCTTGCATTGGCCTTGGAGTCCTCCTTCCTTCTCCAGTGAAGCTGCTTCAGCTGCTCCTCTGCCTGCATGAGCTTAAAGGAGAGAGCCATGTTCTTGTTCTGCAGTGCAGAGAGTAAAGGGATGGAGTACTTGGGCAAGAACCCAAGAAAGATTGTGAAACTGAGGCCTAAATATGAGGCCAAGAGCTCCCCATAATGCTGATCATCATTGAGTTCTTGTTGTAGGTGGTGTTCATGGGTTTCTTCTTGTTCTTGGGCAGCAGCCATTGCTCTGTGAAAAGGTTGTCTCTGTTTGGAAACTGGATGCCTTTTTATCTGTGAGTGCTCTTTTCAGCTTTGTGTGTACTTTGTGGGTTTTGAGATGTCTGTTTGTGGCTTTGCCTCTTTTTTAAAAGACTCCTTTTTGTTTTCTATGTAAGGTCCCCTTTTCTTTTTGAGGATTACACCATTCTTTTCTTAAATTGGCTGCAATTACACCTATATCTCTTTTAGTTTCAAAAATTATATTTAATATTATTAAAATATATTTTTATCTAATAAATAAGTTTATTTTTAATTAATTTATCAAATTTGAATATATTAATCAAAAATCAAATAAAAATATATATTTACCATCAGTTGATTTATTATGAATTTATTGTATGATCAAATAAATTTTTTTATTACCAAATTACCCTTATACGTTTTGACATATTAATGCATGTGATGAGGTAATTTAATTATAAAAGATTTATTTGATCTGCAATAAGTCATTAATAAATCAATATTGATTTTCATTGACTTTTTTTTTCTAATATCAATAAATTCAGTGAATTTTGACTAACGAATTGATCTATTTATTATACGGAAGCAAACTTTAAGGTACTAAATATAATATTTTAAACCACAAAAAATTTACATGTAATTATATTGAACTTCAAGAGAAAATATAATTATCCTTTAGTATCTATATACTGGGTAATTGCAATCACACCCTTAAACTTCGCATTTGACACTTTCGAACTACTTAACAAAGTTTGATACTGAAACTACTTCTTTTATGTAATAATATATTAGTAGATCAAGCTATAATAAATAATTTAATAATATTATTTAATAATCATCTATTATAAGTAATAAAAGAATATTAATTTGTAATGAAAGACCATAGAAATAGATTCAAATCAATAACTTTATACTTACTACAATCAACACATGACCAGTATATCAGAATCCGTCGACCTGATATTTTAATTGGCTGGCCAACAATTTCCATTTCGGAATTGAGAAACCTTAGTATATGTTAGATAGGGTTGTTTTTCTTCAATTAAATACGTAGGTCATTTTAGAAAAAAAAATATTTTAATTGATTTTCACCACAATATTCAGGAATATTTAAATTTAGAGAATATACCAACAATTTTATCAAAAATTGAGAAGTCCCATTACATCCTTTAACTTCGAAAACTTCTTGATGAAGATTTTAGTTTCTCTCATCTCCATCATTTATTATAATTTAGATATCAATTTTATATACGTCAAACCCTAAATATGGCAAATAAAAGAAATGAAGGGCCGAAACACAATTTACCCTTAGTGAAGGGGCCAAAGGCGAAAGAGATCCTTTTGCAATTAATGAAATGTTGATTCAACGGTCACCTTTTCATTAATGAAAATGCAGATTCTCATATGAACAGATTCAGGTCCCAGAAGGGGTAGTTCAGGCTTTCAACATGCTCTTTATTACCATATCTGAACAATTTCTAACGCACCTTTGGCTTTCCTTTGAACACCAAAAATTTCAAGAATGTCCGATCTGATCCAAACAATCATATTTTCTGGTACGTGACTGATCACTTTTATTATACTATACGCTAATTAAACGATCAATATAATATGTGGGCTTTTCGCGTTTAAATGAATTTGATCCGACCTAAAATTTTTCGTTTGAACAAGCTGGCCTTTTTCCTCGGACTTAGTATATAGGTTAAGGATATAGTTGGCCTTAACATTGGATTCAAACAAGTTTATATGTCCTAAAACATGTGCATGAAGTTATTTAATCTGAACTTCTATTTCTGATGCTTCTTTCTTCTTGGCCTTCTCTTTCTCAAGTAAGTAGATTCTTTCAGCTTCTGGCATTGCTGATATGATGGTCTGCAGCTTGAAATTCAGCTCTTCGATCTTTTCGACTAACCTATCATTAGTGGACATGCCGAGCAGGACGTTCTGGATCGTCTCCCAGCTTTCCACCAGCGGCAAAATGATAATTACTGCCGAACCAATTGTTCCCCATGCAATAGCTATCACTGCCCAGAATGTGAAGTATCCCGTGTTGAATTGCCCTACATAGTCGAAACACAAGTGTTAGACCTTTAAATCATAACTACAGATAATTCTCTTACATCTATGGTTGTTCAGGTTATAGATAGAATAGACTTGCCTGCCGGGAGAGTAAGAATAGGCCACAAGACAGCAATGACTAAAGTGAAGCCAACGCCCCATTTCACTATCCATCTCTTTGCTCTAATCAGCTTCTCCTCCTTGAACTCGTCAGCTGATAACTCGCTCTTCTCCTTCTCGACAACGGTAATCTGTTTAGTCGTCTCCCAGTCATAGTCCTGAGGCCAAATGTAGCTGCATCCAGCATGAACACCTCCACCTACAAGTATAGAAACCAAGTTTCCAGCAAGCATTGGTGCGTTTCTTCCGGTTGTGTCAAGGTTCACCCGCCCGTATTCTACCTTTGTAACCGTCAACCAAGTTATAATTCCAAGCAGACAACCAGTAACCGTACCAAGAACTGCACCTGTTGCATTTGCTTTTCTCCACAGAAGCATGAAAGCTATGGGAAGAACTGCAGATCCAATGAACACTCCCATTGCCAAATACATCCAACCAAGAGAAACTCCAGCCTTGTTCAGTATCACAGCTAAGATTCCCATCAAACATCCGAAGACTAGAACAACTATCCTCGACACTTTTAGGATTTGTTTCCCACTAGCATCGGGATTAATGTAAGTACGGTAGATGTCATACGTGCATAATGAAGAAACAGCAATCAGTTCAGAGGAACCAGCAGATGTTACAGCCCTGAATCACCATTTACATAGATTTTTCAACAAAGTTTGTAGTGTAGAAAGAAATTTAGGCTAAGTTTTTTGAATTTGTTGATTATAAGCTTACATAAAGAGCATTGTGAGGAGAAGCACCGATCCGCCTTTTCCCATCAAAGCAATTGCAGTGGCAGGAGGAACAAGTCCATGGCTCGCCTCAGTTGCAGTTATCGGTAGATCAAGGGCTAATGCTCCTAAACCGAGTGATGTTGCCAAAGAAAACGGCACAGCAAACCATACCAATCCTCCCAACAAGTAGCCCTTGTGCGTTGATGATGGTCTTGCCGCAATGGCGCTTACCCAATATCCCTGTAATTCCAGTAGTTGTTAAAAATGGATTTATAGCCCATTGGGAAAATTGAAATGCTAAGTGATGGAAACACATACGTTATCAACAAAAACGGTACCGAAATTCCCAACAATGTTGATGATGCCAAAAACAAGACCTCCAGAACTCAACATTGTGACATACGACCCTTTATAGTTGCCGTTAACTGGACCACAAGATTGGCCAACATGAGAAATTGGATCCTGACAGCTTCGTGCTTTACTGGAAACTTCGAGCAAACGTTGGTAAACAGTGCTTGGGCTGCCAAGTTCATTGCTAGCAACATAGACTAGGTATACAAAGATGACTAAAACCACATGCACTGCAATGAAGAACCACGATTATGGTTCATGGAAATAGGACAGTCTAGTAGATTTTTCATTAAGGTTGTTTGAATGAGCAGGTTACCTACCTATTACAGAATGAATGTAACTTGCCAAGAACGTGGCTTTTAACCCTCCTGCTAGTGTGTAGACTATAACACCGAGAGGTATGAGAAAACTTGCAGCATAAATGTTCACTCCAGTGAGAGCATTCACAACTGCGGATCCGCCAAGAAGAAGCATGGCCGTAACAATGATGTTTGTCATGAAGCAAAATGTTAGGAAGACAATATGAGCGGCAGTTCCCCATCTGACAAACAAGAGAAGCAGTTCGATTTCACTAACAATGTTAAGAAACATGAAATAAAATCATCAGATGTTCCTGGATTAGTAAGAAGGCAACCAACCTTGCTTTCACAATTTCACAAACAGTATGAGCATGAGGAGCTTTTCTTTTGATCTCAATGGCCATTACACCAAACAAGAGCACCTGTTTATTTGTTCTTGAAACTAATAAGTATTAGGACATATTTCAAACAGAACTTCAAAGATAAATTGCTCTTAACTCCACCTGCTCAAGTTTTTTTCTTCTAAGAATTAAACACAAGTTTCTCACAACAACACTAGATGGCACCCAAAACACTCTGTATAACTGCGCGCACACGACCCCAAAACCTTGTAAAATTATAATGGATCATACTGCACACTCCACTCCGACAATAAGTGCATCAAGAACAAAACAACATACTTGCAGTGGACAAATGTAAGACTAAGACACACCTGGATGGTAGCTCCACTTGCATACCAGAAAGGACCACTAATTCCATACTCCCAGGCAACGTTGGAACTCTGCAAGATTGTAGCAGCCCAAGTCCACTGCAGAATCATAACCTTAAGTACACCGAAAACACTTTCAACTGTGATGCTCAGGACGGGACAGCAACCTGATTTATATTATTACCTGGGACACAATCACGCTTGCAATCAGCCCTGTTTTAACATTCCTACCTGCTGTGTTGAACCATTCTGACGTATGACGAGAACCCACATACCTCTTCTCCAGCCACACCTAATCGTAATCCAACACGAGATTTTCAGACCACAAGTAGTAAACTTTAGTACTATACTTTTGGGCATAGAAATGGGTAAGAAATAGATATTACCAGGAAAGAGGTAAAGACAGCGAAAAAAGCCCCGAATCCAAGAATCACGGAGTACCCAACACCCTGATTGAGCACAGCCTTTCCTTCAAAGAAACTGGCCTGCCTGAAACAACCTCCGCCGTCTTCATGATAATACTTTGCTGAGAATTCGAACGGCGGGCAGTTTGTGGCCGGCGAAGAAGCCATGAGATTTTTGCTTACAGTTCTCTGCTTTCTTCACTGATGATCCTCAACATATATATTACAGCAAGAAGCGAAGTTGTAATTTCTTGTGACGGGATATACTATAATGTCTGATTATAGCAGTTCGTGAGTCAAACAATGTATGTATTTTCAAGCTAATACGATGCTGGAGGAATCTCTTGGATGGCAGTGATTGTTTTAATCAGTCACTCTCAATTTGTTTTCTTTTCCTACTGAGCCGGATAGGAGACTTTTTGTGCGTTTGCATGCTTTCCTGTTGTATTGATTCGACCTTTCGATTTAAGATATTAGTACTGAGTGTTTGTTCTTCAATAATTTAAATTTTTAGGTAAGGAAATCCTTTAATATGGTATTAAAATTTGGTAACAGTAAGAGATTCTATTTCGTATTTTGTTGTCATTTTTCTATCGATTTGAACTTTTAAACCACATTATCGATTAACATCCGACAAAAATGTTGTTGTCATTTTGTTCGATGCTTAGAGTTGTTACTATGTAGATATTTAATTAAAACAACATTCGTTTCTCAAAATAACGAGTTGTAGATATCAAAACAACATTCGTTTCTCAAAATAACGAGTTGTGGTAATTTTAATTTTTTTTATAAGGTAAATTACAACAACTTCTGAATTTTGTCATAATTATGAATATCCTCTTGTTGTTTGAAAAATTATCAATATCTCTAATTTTAACGGTCGTCCAACAATTAGCTCAATCCGTTAGGTTTCCATCTATTTTTTGTGGTGACCAGACCAAAATATCATTGTAGATTAAAAGGTATAATTTTATTTATTTTTTAAAATTTTTTTATTTTTTTATGGACTAAGTAGACAATATTTTTATAATTTTTAAAATTTTTTCATCCACCCGTTTGATTTTTCTTATAAGTTTTAAATTTTTAAAAAATAACAATAAAGATAAAATTGACAATTTCATATTTCCATCCAAGGATTACATAATTTCATCAAATATCAGGGAGGTTTTTATAATTTTTTTCAAACAATAAGGGGTATTTATAATTATATCAAACTTCATGAGAAATTATTATAATTTATCCTTTTTTATATACACACTTAAGATTCGAATACGAGATTTTCCATAAAAAAATCTTACACGGGAACCATGGATTGTGCCCCGGGTAACTTGAGAGGTTTGGGGCTAGACAACAAATAAGAGGGAAGGAGGCATTGTGAGTTTATGTGAACTTGGATGAAGAAAATATTGCAACTTGCGACATTGAAGAAAAGTATTCGAGACAAGTGCATATGTATATCGTTAAATTGAAGAAACGTTTCTGTCAGTATGTTTGAAAGCGTTGCTGCGAGGAACGTCCAAACAGTTATTTTAGCTAAGTACAATGACAGTTGGCGTATTCTTTTGACTTTAGTATATTCCAAGTCAATGCTGTGTGACGATACCAAAATCAAATAAATAAAACAAATAAAATAGAAAATGATGTATAATAATAATAATAATAATAATAATTATTAGATTATTATATATATAAATGAAGCAGCTTTGACTAAATTTTTTTAAAACTTTTATATTTTTAGAATTTATAATGCGTTGAAATTTTGTTTTAAAAAATACTTGGATAAAATATGAATTTAAAGATGTTGCGTATGTTGATTGCGTAATTAATATAACTAAAACTAAAAAATTATTACAATTTTAAAAATAAATTAGAAACACTTAAGAATTTATAAGTTTCAAACATGTATAGAATATAGTCAATTTAATGTCAACATAATCATCTTTGTTACACCCTATAGCTAACTCGCAATAAAATAATCAATTAAACTTTTTTTTTTTTCATAGTTTGCTTACCAGAAGGTGATATCGTGTTTTTCCCGTCAACTCAATCTCACTGTTATATAAGTTCACGTGAATCCCCTTGGCAGCCGGCTCATTAATCTCATCTCGCATCATAGCTCTTTCTGTATCACATCTTTTTTGTATCGCATCAAAGCTCTTTTTATTTTATTTCTTTCTCATATCGCATCATAGCTCTTTTCATCTCATTTCGCCTTACAGGCTTTTCAACAGCATCAAAGGGTATTCATATCACAATTATATTTAATTTCCACCACTTCCTCATTTCCACATATCACCAATCTTGTAAGCAACTAGTAACATAAAACCATATATCGATATATTCTCATTTTCGGACACCCACAACACATCATATAATAAATATAATATTTTAATGGATTCTTTCATTTCAAGTACACCATATCGTCAATCAAATTAAATCATCCACCAGTCATATATTTCAGATAAACCAACTTCAACATGAATTCACAAATTTATATAACAGCAATACCACAAATAAAGGAAACATATATAGATAATGCTAATTATTACTTATCTCGACCTTACATGCTTTTATCTACTCAATAGGTAATGGTTCGATCCTTTCACTTTACCCCCGTATCCTATAATGAGTTATAACGCATATAATTAATATATCGAGAATATTATAACTTTTAAATAGAATATTAAGTATTATTCTCACCAATTCTAATAATTCTTTAATATTTATTTCTATCGAAATATAAATTTTCGTTCTAGTTCTTCTTAATAACTAGACACTATAGGCTTCATAAAAATACTTATAATTTATCAATTAATTCGTAGGCATTCATTTAACCAAACCCCTTATATATTTCTAACTATCATTTTTAATAACATTTCAAATTAGATTATCATTAAAAACCTCATTTTTGTCGTTAATAACATAATATACCTTAAATATAATTTTCAGAATATTTTTATGAATTTCCTGTCAATCCGTCAGAACTATATAATTTAATTAAATAACAATACATAGAATTGCGTAATTAGTTAATAATTCCGATGGAATTGTATAAATTAATTATAGTAATATTTAAATCTAACAAATTTAATAATCTAATCAACCAACGATATCATTTTTATATCCGATCTGATATTCAATTCGATACTATTTAATTTAATTAAATAACAATACATAGAATTGCGTAATTAGTTAATAATTCCGATGGAATTGTATAAATTAATTATAGTAATATTTAAATCTAGCAAATTTAATAATCTAATCAACCAACGATATCATTTTTATATCCGATTTGATATTCAATTCGATACTATTTTAAATAGCCAAACTCTTAAAATATTCCAATTAAATAGTACATAGCTCAATATAAATAATATTTAATAAATGGACTAATTAAATAATATAATTATACAAATTAATATAAATTAAAATTAAGTTTTCGTACCTCTGTTTCTTTTCTGTTTTTTTTTTCGTGAGAGAGAATTGCAATTTTTTTCAATTTAATAAATAGACTAATTAAATAATATAATTATACAAATTAATATCGTTTTCAATTTCGCGATGATCAAAGGTTGGTGGATTCATAAAAAATTGACTGAACTGAATTGGGATTCATAAAAAATTGACTGAATTGAAAATTGATAATTGTTTTTGATAATTTTGATATTCAGTTGGATGTTGATTTTTTACATTGATAAATTGAACTATATTGATATTGAATTTTTATAATATATAAATATTAAATATTTATTTTAAAAAAACAATAATGTTCTAATTAATAATTAATTGTATATTGATACAACCTCAATTATTTTTTTGAAGACCAAAGCTAAAAAAGTAGGGCCCAACCGAGCAGCCCAGGTCAGAAAAGTATTAAGCCCATAGTATGGTTTATTCCTACTAACCTAGAAAGCTCAAGAAACAAGGTGAATCAGTATACAAGAGAGACGACAAGTTACACAAGTTGCTGACACCTTGGACACGTCATACTAAAAAATTTTCAACTAACTCCAAATAATGAAATCAACTATTTGAGCAGCAAGTAACAGATTTTTGGAATTTTAGGCAAAGTCGGCAAGACTCTACAAGATGATCATATTTTTGTCTAGATAATCACGAACGACTCAACACTCACATTTTCTCATACTCTTACCCTCATTTTCTCTCGATTTTTAGCTCACTTTTTGCATTCTATACGAATTAGATCACGTTATCGTCATATTTAATCGTTGTTCTCGCATCATCTCGAGTTATAATTTTGGTGAAAATCTTTCTATCCTTATGGCTCGATCGCACCCCGATAAGCACCAAATAGAATAATTAATCGACAAATAAGTTATTAAACATAAGATCCTTTATTTTTCTCAAAAGATAAAATTTTAATTCTGTAAAAATCCAAATCTAACTGAAATTTATTTAATTATTAGCTAATCGGAAATTTTGACTCGATATTGTATACCACATTCGACATGGCAAATTTTGATTCGATTTTACACAGACGAGACGCCCCTAGCCCATGTAATTATTTTGGCTCATAATTAATAAAACTCATAAATTAAATTAAAAAAATAAAGAGTATTATATTTAATTCAAAAATTGAACAGGCTCGTTCAATTATACTTATACTAATGTATAAAAATATTCTCATTATTATCTCGAAAACTTTATATTATTTAATATATGATTTATTACGTTATTCAGTATATTTAAATTTAAAAACCATTATTAACATATCAAAATTTCAAATTAATAAATTGGGGTATTCCAAGTTGGTAATCAGCAGCCACATCTTTGACCCACACGCAACGTTTCATCGACTTGTTCCCCAAGAAAACACTTTCCATTTTTTTATTTTGATTTACACACAATACACCCACCAATTAAATACGTGCTGTTTTTACAATTCCAATATTGCCCTCCACGCATCATTCTTCCCCCAATTTGGTATTTGAAGGATGCGTGCATTTGTTTCCGTTAATGCCCTCCACTTCCGTCAATTTTCAGTCAACCACCCAGTTTTTTAATAAAAATATTTAAAAATAATTACATTTGAACTCCCTAATTTATATTTTAGGGATAATTACATTTCCCTCCCTTGAATTTGGTGTAATTATACGTAAATTCTTTGTAGTTTGAAAAATTACATTTAGCATTCTTAATATTTACTTCTGTCTAACAAATAAGTCCTTACTTTAACAAAAAAAAAATTTCAATAATAATTTAGGTAAATTACAATGACTTTCTGAGGTTTGACATAATTATGAATACCCCCTTGTTGTTTGAAAAATTATTAATACCCCCTAGTTTTAACGATCCTCTAACAATTAGCCCAATATTAGATTTCCATCTATTTTTTATGGTGAACTGATCAAAATGCCCTTATGGATTAGAAATTAAAATTTTATATATTTTTTTATTTTTTTATGGACTAAGTGGATAATTACTTTATAATTTTTAAAATTTTTCCACCCATTCTTCAATTTTTTTTATAAATTTTTAATTTTTTTAAAAAAATGATGCAGTAAAAAGTAAAGTTGACAATTTCATACATCCATATAAAAACTTCATAATTTTATCAAACATTATAGAGGTATTTATAATTTTTCAAACGATAAAGAGGTATTCATAATTATGTCAAATTTAGAAAAGATCAGTCTAATTTACTCTTATAATTTTGATGAGGATGTTATTAAAGCACAAAGGTCGAAGAGTGTGGTCGCATGTGTGATCGCATACTAGGGTGTACAGAAGACATTTAGGAGGTCACATGGTGCGATCGTTGGGTAGTTTGTCACCCATTATGGCTTGATGACATCTCTATCGGGTCAGGATAACCCGGGTCCGACCCGTAAATTGACCAGAATAGGTGCCATCTCTTAAAGCTGCTTAGTCATTGCATGCGTGGCCATGGAAGCAACACCTGCCCAGTGGTGGGCCCCAACTCTTCTCCTATAAATGCTCCAACTCATAAAGGGACAAGGTACTTGATACTCATATAGTATTTCACTCGCATATTTAGATCGCTGAAGTTTTCCTTCGATCTCTATCTTACTTAAGCATCAGAGTGTCGTCGTTGGGACGAACTCGATTAGCTTAATGTTCTTTTTTTTATCTCCAAATAACATGTTCAAATTGGTGGCATAGAGAGATCGTGAGCGTTGATCGCGACTAAGCAAGATTAACCCGAATCAAATTTTTTCTTCGATACTAAAGTTCTAGAACTACTTCTTTGTTCACTTTCTTGTTAACCAAACTACAATATTCCACGAATACTCGTCCATGCATATTCATTGAACTTCGATTTAGGGCCATTTTCGTGATTTCCCCGTCTCCAGAATACTCTAAAATCGTTAATTACGTGCATTAATGATAATCTACATTAAATACTCACAAAATATCAAAAGGTCAAAAGTGGAAAAATGAAAATACGTATTAGTTGTTTGTTCACAGCACATCACCACCGCCTTGGCGCCTTCCACCAACTCATGCACGTGATATTACCTCTATACCCCTATAAAAGGACAGCTTCTCGCCCCTCAGCCACCATACAACAACAGCTCGCGACAACGTAGCAAACAAAACCTTGTTCTCAAAGTTTTCTCTCCAAGATTCTTGTAAACCTTAATTTCTTGTTCAGATCTCTTGATTTTGTCCTGAAGAGGAAGATGATGAGCAGGAGCGCAACAAGGGTGGCGCGATCGGTGCTAACCCACGTCGGCCCGCGTTACTTCTCGACCGCCGTCTCACGAGGCGGTGCTGCAAGTGATGTAGCAGCACTTGGTGGCTATGTTCATGGTGGCGCCGCTAACTTTGTCCATGGTCCTGCTAAGGGTCCTGAAAAAGTGGTGGTGACGTGGATGAGGGTCCCGGTTCTTGGGTCGCGTAACGCCAGTACATTGGCTTTGGGTGAGAGGCAGCAGGAGGAGGAGAAAAAGAAAGTGCAGGCGGGATCGGATGGTGGCGCCGCCGCTGGTGGTGGTGGAAATGGTAATAAGTCGATTGTCAGTTACTGGGGCGTTGAGCCTGCGAAGGTTACCAAAGAGGATGGCTCGGAATGGAGGTGGAACTGCTTTAGGGTAGGAGCCAAAAGCAAAAACGTTTACTTCATATATATCTTAATTCTTGATATATATATATATATATATAGTTGCGTATTTATATGGTCTAATTTATCATTTTGGGTTTTTTGCAAATGAAGCCATGGGAGGCATACAAGGCTGATTTGTCAATAGATCTGAGTAAACATCATGCGCCAGTCACATTTTTGGACAAGGTGGCCTATTGGACAGTCAAGGCTCTTAGATTTCCTACTGATTTATTTTTTCAGGTATGTTATTGCTTTTGCATGAATTGATCATATTAAGATTGAAAATCGACATTATTTTGAAGAAAAAGTAATCAACATGTCTATGAAGTTAGAATCTTTACACGTTGCCATTATTGGTTTATTTGAAATATTTTGGGCGTGAACAGAATTTATCTGTTTATGTTAGTTAATGACAATGGCAAGTGATAAACTCATAATCAAGAATGTTAGTTTGTGTAGTTGAAGTTGATTTGCTGTCCACAGTGTACAACCTTGGCTTCTTTGTCATCTTCTAATGTTTTGTGCTGTAGCAGTTACAGTATTTGATTTAGCATCTTAGCAAAGAGTGGTTTCTAAATTCTTTGCATTTCAAGAATTAATCTTTCTCCAATTTTGCAGAGGCGGTATGGCTGGCGTGCAATGATGCTGGAGACGGTTGCGGCCGTCCCCGGGATGGTGGGAGGCATGCTGCTGCACTGCAAGTCGCTGAGGCGGTTCGAGCACAGTGGCGGCTGGATAAAGGCCCTCCTTGAAGAAGCTGAGAATGAGAGGATGCATCTCATGACCTTCATGGAGGTGTCTCAGCCGAGGTGGTATGAGCGCGCCCTCGTCTTTGCGGTCCAGGGCGTCTTCTTCAACGCCTACTTCTTGACGTATCTCATTTCTCCAAAGCTGGCTCACCGCATTGTGGGCTATTTGGAAGAAGAAGCAATTCATTCCTATACAGAGTTCTTGAAAGAGCTGGACAAGGGCACCATTGAGAATGTTCCGGCTCCGGCTATTGCTGTTGATTATTGGCGCCTGCCGAAGAACTCAACACTTCGTGATGTCGTCATGGTTGTCAGAGCCGATGAGGCCCACCACCGTGATGTCAACCACTTTGCATCGGTACGTGAAACATCTTAACAAGTTCCTATTATCAGACTCTGTCTTTTATGCCTGATTTGTATGCTGATAAGATGCTGTTGGCATTGGTTGCAGGATATTCACTACCAGGGACACGAACTGAAGGAAGCACCGGCCCCGATCGGATATCACTAATAAGATGGACAGAGGTTTCTGATCTACACTAGGGAACGCGGCATGAAGAATGAATCTCACTCTGATTTATATCTTAAAATGTTGATTTTTTGTTGTCCTTCTTTCTCTGTGTTTGGTCTTGAAGAGTCTGAATTATGTTTATGTACATAAATTTCATTGTCAGCACAAATATATATGTTGATGAGCGTCGGGTATTGATTAATAAAGATGTAAAGTTTTGGACCGATACTAATTTACGCTTGTAAATGTGGTTTAAATTGGCAGGATTACATCCTGCACTTTCTTCTGAAGAAAAACTGGTTTCTAGACGGGGAAATTGGATTGAGTTGGATTGTGAAGTATCTCAGAAGCAGTCTCCATTAGTATATAGATTAATTTGAAAGGAAGTTGCTTTTGAAGACTATAAAATTGCGCGGCAGAGCTATTCTCAGTTCATTTCTTCGCAAAACTGAAAAGGGATTTAGGCGAAACCAGAGGATGGCAATCTGCTTGAGCCAATCTGTTGAATTCCTGAATGGAATTCTTGTTTAGGTTTACTATTTTAAAAGCTAATGAGTTGGTGAGTGTGAAGGGTTCATGTGGTAACAAGAAGGTCAAGGAAAAGTAGCAGCAAACCGCACGTCTCCTACGGTCTAGGAGACTACCTGAGGCGTGAAGGTATTATGTTGGGACTTGGCGAACTCTCTGCCTCACAATCTTTATGTGGAGAGGAAGAGAAGTCATCTACATTATTACATCATAGAACATAGCTTCTTTTACTGAAGTACTGTGGTAACATGTTTCTTTACGCATTTGCTTGTGTTCCAATGGAACAGTTGAGTTCAGGTAGCAAGAGAAAAGGCACAATCATCTGATCTTAAGCTGTTTGATGTAACATAAACTCAAAATGCCATCAGTGGACAGAGCAATCATTCTCCATTTGTTATTACCACGTAATGCCAACTGAGATTCTGCAGCAATTGCACAGAACAATTTACAAAAAAGACACCAAATCAGTCCCGACGAACATCTATGGGAAACAATGGTAACAGAGGAAGATCATTATAGCGAGCACCAACAACCCTGATTGGCGTCCCTCTTCTGACAACACCCAATGCAGCAAAAAGAAGCCTATGACTAACAGGCATCCCCACCCAAGTTCCTCCCCGTTGCATTTCACAGAAGCCAAGTAAGCACCAGCCAAGTATATGATCAGTATCAGCATGAGGGGGCCGAGAAGCATAGTAGTCACCGTGTACATTACAAGAATCAGAGCAAGAGGTAACACTATTGTGTGGCTGGTGGAATAGACGGCTAGGAGCACCAGAACCGGTATAAAGATGAAGCATGTAAAGACAGCATTTTCGCCCTCCGACACCAGGGGGAGATTGAGGCTGACAGAGGAGGAGCTGCCACGGAGGAGTAGGCCTAATCCCACCACCGCAAGAAGGGGGACGACAGGAGACGGCCCTTTTGGCATATCAGACGGCTGCTTCAAACTCTCTGTATTCATGATCAACCAAGAACAAGATGCCGTTGAGTCGATGGCTTGATTTCACTTCGTCTTTACTTCCACTTCGCATTCATTGTGCAAACTTCATCCAACAAATGTACATATATATATAGACAGAGAACTCATTGTAGTTACTGGTGAATCAAGATTCGGAAGCTTAAAGAAAGAAACAAGTCTTGCGTTTCCACCCTTAATTCCGCTGATTGTTTGCATCAAAAGCAGAAAGGCGAAAGGAAAAGCCAAAGAAAAGGATTAAAGGCAAAGATTCTTAACAAATTACAGGACGAGATGTACAGGTTGATCCAGAAAAAATTCAAATGACTGGCGACAAATAACAAGAAATCCAAAAGTTGACCGGAAAAGCAACACTTTGTTTCCTATGTTTCTCTGCCTTTGCAACATAAGAAGAAGTGGGGATTTAAGGAATAACACAAAGACAGGTACAGTATGTTTTAACCAAGAAAATGACATTAATCAGTATATAATTCCTGGAAACTCATATCATTTTGCAATAGAATATTCAGACTGCCGGAGAAAGACAACCTTAAATTTCACTCCTACATAAAAAGTATGACGTTAATGCAATCAAGAGAAGTTCCTGCAATGGCTCTTGAAGTGCTAAATTACCCCATTTGAAGTTCTTGAAATAGAACAGCGACTGCAAGTACAATTCTAAGCTTTACCCAAGTACACTCTTTGTTCAGACCAATGGTATTGGCAATAATATCGGTAGATATTGTCTCACACCGGCTGCATTATAAGATGCTATTTTTTTTTTTTATAAAACAAAAAAATAGTAAAATTACAAAATCTAATACAATTGATTAAAAATTGTTATATGATGTGTATTTGAATTTATTAACGTCACAAGGGTCTAATCTATATAAGGAAAGATCGCAATGTGCTTTAGTATATTTGGAATCTTGAAACATGATTTGCAAAATAAAAGATGTTATGAACTGTACTGGGAAAGCTCCGATTATAACTTTCAGTGCTTAAGTCAACAAAGTTATAAGATGAGGAAGGTGAAAGTTTTAGTAGAGTATAATGTAGCCGAAGTTGAACTATTAATTTAGGAATGATCTATTGATCATCGCGAGTCTATACATATCCAGGTTCAAGTTAGATTGGAATCAAATCGGTACGATCTGTATGTAAAAAATGTGAATCGTGGCCTGTTTTATAGTTAATATAAAAATTGGGGGCGTTTGAGTAAATTCTCAAGATCTTGAGGCAAACCCCCACATCACTACTACATATTAAGAAGATTTAGAATACAAAATTTCATAAAACATTAACGAAAATTATTTGTTTAGTCCTTTAAATTTGCCTATTATTAATTTTAATTCTTTAAATTTATCCATTTTAATTTTGTTCGATAACTTTCAGAATTGTTTATTTTAGTCCTTTTGATCCAATTTCAAATAGTTTTACCCTTACACAAAACCAATTTTAGTCCATATATATCCATTCATTTTGCATCTCGTAACTAATGTTCGCCTAAAATGGTATAAGAATTTAAGTTTGTCGAAAAAATATTTATTTATATTACACTTAGAACATTAGCATTGACTATTAGCCTTTATATCAAATGGCAAAAGAGTCCGTACATTAAGCTAAAGGACCAAACCTATGAAAAATTGATAGATAAAGGACTAAATCTAATATTGTAAAAAATAAAATATCAAAATGAATTCAAACCAAAATTATAAGACGAAAATTTTCTTTTTCCCTAAAACATTATTTTCAAACTTGAATTTGCCATAAAAATAGTTCATTAGCAATAGCAGTAATAAGAAAATATATTTAACCCTTAAATTTATGTCTACAATGCTAAAGTATTTGTGTCCCAATCCTCCAATTGTGTCACATTGACCGACCTATAAATGTCTTATGTGTAGAGAAATTATTATTTGATCCCTTTTTTATTTTTATTATAGAAAAGTGGGTTGGAATAGGGCTAGAATGAACCACCTGTCCTGTACTATAACTTCAAACTATTATTGACTTTCAATAATTTAAAAAGACTGAGTAAATAACAAATAATATGCGAGTCTTGGATGATTGACGGGGTCGTCCCTATAAAAAAATCATTTTTTTTTATTTTATATTTATAAATAATTATGACTTAAGAGTTATGATACGATCTATACAGTTATTATATCAATATAAAAATTTAAATTTTAATCAACATTTATCATAATTTTAATTATGAATAATAGCAGTTGTTCAGTTTTAATTAATATTTATTATGATTTTTCACTATTGATCATAAAAAAAACCATATCTCTTCTGGCATGTCCACAAGTATATAAATATATATAGAAAAAAATACAATTTGTCGTAATATTGCAAAATGAGCAAATTACCCTTTATGAAAAAAAATACCAATTTACTCCTAGATGGCATTTTTTTTTTCATAAGGATAATTTGTTCATTTACAATATTATAGAAGGATAAATTTTAAAATAGCAATATAAACAATCTTAAACCTTATTCGACTCATATATTTGAATTTTTTTTTTGGGTACAATATATTTTGGAGTTAAATACTCCCATATTAAACTTTCTTTTTCAGCCTTTCTGGTGAATTTAAAATTCATCTAATATAAATTTATTTAAAATTCTTTCGTCAAATTCTTCTCTTTATATTTAAATTCTTGAAAATGCAATATTATGTTAGTTTCTGGAAGTCAGTGGAGAAAGGAGGAATGCGTTGTCCGATCCTTGTAGTTGCTGTCTCAGCAATTGAGATTAATATATATATATATCATAATAAAATATGCTTAAATGATTAATTTAAATTTTTAATAGCTTTTTATTAAAATATATGATAATATAAGATAATTGTAAAATAAACTATTTTTTACCAATGATTCATTGCTTGAGCTGTAAGGTTGTGAGTCTGAATGTCACGAATGTAGGTATTTAATTTATTTTTAATAGAAGTATATTGTTTCTTTGTTCATTTTGAATTTGTTAGTTGATGGGAATATATTGATGTATTGCGAGCTGAATATTATAACGATAGTATATTGATTGATTTAGAAAATATTAAAAAAAAATAATAGTTTTTGGGTTTTTCGTGTACTTCTTTCGAACAATAGTTTGTGATAATTTTGCTCATGAGACGATAAATTAATGGAATAATGACATTTACACTCCTTAATCTATGTTCTATTTGCATAAGCCACCCTTCCTTTTAAAAAATTACATATACATCCACTAGAAACGTTAATATTATTTACACAAAACATCCCTGCTTTTTAAAAAATTATACGTACACCCCCAAAAACGTCGACATTATTACACAAACTATTTTTATTTGATGGCTGTTAGGGATAGTTTCTGTAATTATATAAAACATACCAGATGTTTAAAGGGTAAAAATATAATTATCCTTAAATTAATTAATGTTAGTCTTTAATGTCTTTTGCTTATAAATCTTGGAGTTGCACCTACCGCTCTCCAATTATTCCTTCATATCTGCATTGCTGACATTATATTATATAATAAAGACGATGCATTGTCTGACATACCGTCTTGTAATTTCCTTACATTTTTTTGTTCAAGACTTTTTAGCAATTACTATTATTGTAATTTAAATCAAGAAAAAAACATTTATGTACTTCCTATAATAATTGAAAGTTTAAAATTTTCACATATTTCAATAGAAATTTATGACCAACGATGTTTTAGTCTACTGACTAAGACAAAAGTCCCATAAATATGTCCAAATCTCATCAAATATATAGGTATTTGTCTTATTTTATACGATTAAATAATTCAAAGTACATATCAGTAGTCGATAATTTTGTTCATTTTTCATAAATATATACTATGCTTATTAGGTATTTTAGCATATTCACAGTATAGATAGAGAATATAAATTACTATAAAATATCAACTTGACCCACAATGATTGCAAGGGGGAAAAGAAATAAAGTCTTCAAAAGTGAGAC
Organism: Sesamum indicum; assembly: GCF_000512975.1. Taxonomy (NCBI): domain Eukaryota; kingdom Viridiplantae; phylum Streptophyta; class Magnoliopsida; order Lamiales; family Pedaliaceae; genus Sesamum; species Sesamum indicum. The sequence continues at coordinate 15,936,857 of NC_026154.1, forward strand.
TTTGTGGAGTGCAGCTAGTACAACAAATAATTGACAGTAAAATTTATAGAATTTGTTAATATTAACAAAAAAAATTAAATAAAAATTCATATTTATTTGGATTAATGCATTACAAACTCATGACGAAATCAAATTAATGAAATAAACAGTGAACAATTAGTATGTCAATCGGTGCAGTAAAAGTTACATTAATTGCGACGGAAGAATTAATTAGACATTGAGGGGTACACAAAAATAACATAATAATTGGTCCTAAATACTGTAATAAGTTTAACTATAAATGTCCAAATTTTACTTAAATCAAGATTGTATGGTACTAACTCGTTGCCAGTGATTCTGACAAATTAATAATGTCTTAATTAAGATTATAATTGAAATTTTATAAATAAATTTTAGATCATGTGGTTGAGTCTCTCATGTGTGAGTATTTGTCTGTGAGTTATTGTAATTTATTTATTGTTATTAATCATATCATATATTGATTGAATATTGCTCAATGAATCGAATTACAAAAATACCTTAAACACCCTCCTTAGATGTCTACAGTCAATAATGATGAATTTGAAGAAGAAAAGCCAAACATATCCTAATAACCAATCATTCTTCAATAATGAATGAGTGCGTGTGGATGGGTGGGTGGGTTGGGATCAGCTGCAAGCAGACGTCAGGAAGGCTGACCCCTCCACCAATAATGTTGCCTTCTAAAATCTCATCCAATCATCACATCTCATCATCCCCATCCCCGCCTCATAAGAATTGGATAAAATTCCCTATTTTCTTGCACGCCCGCACACAACCCACACAATAATAATAATAATATACATTTTTTAAAATTTATTTGAATAATTTTATATTGAAAAAAAATCAAATATTTTAATTTAAATTTTAAATTATATTTTATTAAACATTAATGTATTTTAAGTTCTTTGATATGATACATTCAAAATTTTCTTTCAAGTTTCTGTCCTCAAACACAAATTTTTCAATTCAAATATAATTTTACGAGGAAAATATTTATTGAAAAGACAATAAAATTTAATATATGAAAGTATGGTAGTAGTAGTAGTCCCCTCCCCTCCTCTTTTTATGTTGGGGCAAGAGCTGAAACATGATGGACTATCTTGTCTCAACTTATCCCCATTTCTATTTCATTCATACACAAATGTATATTATAACAACCTTATCTTCATCACTCTCTCTCATATTTGGTCAGTCTTCCCAATACTATTTCTTTATTATATGTCAATATCAATTATTAATAATTCCTTCCTTCTACATTGTTGGGACATTATACAATACTCAATTACTCCATCTACCCCCCAATTTTTTTTAGTCACACTCCTCACCTGTTTACATAAATTATTTATGCCTTTCGCATACATGACAATTAAAAAATAAGAATAATTTATATAATAATATTGATATTTTTTAGAGTGTATTTATAATTTTTTTCAGAAGGTATGAATAGTTTGTGTAAATGACAATAATTCTTTTAGTAGGTGTGTGCAATTATCCAAGAGACGGAAGTAGTTTGCGTAAACAGACTGTAGATCAAAAGATGTAAATATAGTTTATCTCTTTTTATTGATTATTACGTCCTGAACATAATTTAACCCTTTCGTACTTCCTAAAATAATTATTATTATGTGTATGTTCCGTTAGTTTGTGTTTATTTGAATCAACTATTTTACTTAGAAATGCGATGCAACAAAAGTCATTATGCGACGTAATTTGTAGTGTTGATATCATGCGCACGTCTCACATCAATTGTGGGTGAGAAATTTGGGATTCGTAACGCTTCATAAACAATATCTCGTGCAATAAACATCAATCACGTTGTGCGCCGCATCGTTTCACACCACTGTGCCCATCCAATGCCCTTAGCTTGAAGGTCTGATGACATAAGCGTGTGTTCCACATTAATTACAAATGAAAAATTGACTTGACTTCATTCTTTTTTCTAGCAAGACTCTTATTTAGCTAGAATGATCAGACCCATATGAAGTAAAACAGACAATACTCACGCAACAAGGTGTCGGTTGCAGTGCAAGCCCCATCAAGCGTTTTTTTCCTGAATTAGTTGGTTTTTATATAAAAATAATTTTATTTTAAAATTTAACATTGTGTATATTAATTATTATTATTATTGATTTTTAGAAGATAGATATTTAAGTCGATACAGAAAAACAAGAGAGACGTACGTTTGTGTTCAACTAAATGATACGTACGTAGTAGTATGTTACACATACGAATATGAACTATAATTGACACATAATTAGGAAAATTACTAAAAACTCTTCAACATAAGTTTTTATACACATACACAAACAAAAAGATATATTTTTAAGCAATTTCCATTTAATTATTTCCTATTTATTAGGTCAAAAGTTTTTATTTTTCGATTAAATGAATCTTGACTGCTAGATTAAGAAACTTAATGAAAATGCATTCCCATTTGAATTTTTTTACCTAAACCGATTTTCAATGCAAAAAAAATAAAAAATAAAAAAAATTACAATTTTTTTACAGAAAAATATTGTTTTTTGAATGTTCAGACTTCAGATTATATAAACTATAGTAGAGATAAGTTTATTTTTAAATTAAATGAACTAATATCAATAAATAAAAGGTGATTTTATTTCAGATTGTAAAATAATACTATCAAAATAAAAAAAAAAAAACCCACTCATTTGCCTGACGTTAAATAAAAAATAATATTACATTTTTTGTTTGGAATAATAAGATCACGGGTTCTTCAAATTAAAAATCAATTTTAAAATTTTCTTGAAACAATAAGATCTCGTTTAATTCGTATAATATGTTTAAATATTAGGTACGATGAAATAGGATGATTTGTTAAATGAAATGATAATTAATTTCATAATTCATTATATACCGTTTAACTTACTCGTATTGTGATATTTGACATTCAATATGATAATATAATTTGATGTTTAATTAATTTTATTACCTATGATATATATAATCACGCGAATCAAAACGAGCCATAGGGCTAATATTAATCACAAGAAAAGTTGAATGATTTCTTATCATATAATCCAGAAAGGGTAGATTATAAGTGCTTTCCATCACAACCAAATTACAAAAAGGTAGATTGCATAAATTATAAACCCTAATTTGCTAAATATTTATTGTAATCCCATTGGAAATAAAACATTACTATAAACAAAAATTGTGTCTTTTTGCATTACCTGGATTCCAATTTCAGACCTATTGCTCTGCCCCTAGCCATCAATTTTTTTTTTTTTGGCTGCTATTGAAGTTCAAGGGATAATAAAAGGGGGAGCTTTCTTCCCTTTGAGTGTACTTTTCTCCTTCTCCATTCTATCAACCAATATTTATATACACGCAGACCTATATATATAGGTGTAGAGAGAGAGAGAGGGAAAGAATAGAAAGGAGAATTTGGGATTTGATTATATATTTGGTGATGCTAGAATTGAGAATTTCCAATACTATGGATCTTGGGAATTTTAGCGGTATTAGGAGTGTCAGCTTCCACTATAATTCTTCTAATAGTTGCAGTTTCAGTCACTTGCATTCATCATCATCAGCACCTTTGTCTTTGTCTTCCTCCTCTTTCGGAAGTTCCCATTCTATGCCCAAAATGGCCTCTTTTGACCCCTCCATTAGACCTCTGTCCCATTCAATTCCCAAGCTTTTCTCTTCACCAGTTTCTGAAGAAGAGAAGCTTGATTCTTGATTTTTTTTTCTTGATCATTCCTCCTCTATCTTGGTTTTCTTGTTTTTTTTTTTTTTTAATAAGATTTCTTGCTGTTTTTTGGGGGTCTGGTAACAACAGCTGTTGCTTCTTGAGCCCAATATCAGCAACCGTTTTGTTGGTTTCTTGTAAAGCTGGGAGTCTTGTTACTCAAATTTCAAGAAAACCTTGGTCTTGTTTTAACAACCCTTTTGTGGTATTGCTTGGAGGGTTTCAAGAAAGATTCCTTTTCCTTTTTTTTTTCTTTTTGTGTGTGTGTGTGTGTTCTTTCTTTCTAAATAGAAGAATTCAAGAGAATGCTGCGTGTTTCATTGCCTGGTTTGAGTAATCGGCAGATGACAATGATGATGACTGGTGGGCTTGGAGCGCCTATGCCCGTGGCTGTACCTTCTTTGGGAAATTGTGGCAGGTAATTTGATCTTTTGAGCCCAATAATTCAATTGGGCATTCTTGAATTTTCCTTTAAAGTTAAACACGGTTGATTGTTGTTTGTGTATCAGACAGAGGTTTGTTGGATGTGAGTTTACTTGTTTATGCAAAAGCTTAGATAGTAGATAGGAGAAGTATATGTGCTAGTAACACAAATTCTTGGCAATGCCCAATATCCCTTTGTTCTTTACGATCATCAGGTTTGGTTTTGATGGTCGTGGTGGATGTTGGAGTGATTGTGGAAAAGGGAAGAGGAACTATATGACAGTTAACACAACTCAAAATGCTGCAGTCAAGAAGATGAGGTTGGGCATTTCACCTCTGGCTTCTTCTGCTCTAGCAGAACCCCATAATTCTTCCAGAGCCAATTTCTATAAGGAGGTTGGAATTGATTTATTCGGATCTCTTCTTCTGTTAGAATCCATCCTTATCTTGATACGCCACTCAATTGCTAACAGTACTTGCTAATGACTCAGTCTTTCATTTGTTTTCTTTTTTCTGTTCCTGACTATAGATAAAACCGGTCGTGCAATTGACATTAATTGTCTATGCTAGTATGCATAATTGGTTAAGTTATGTGAATCCCTGATCTTTGTTTTCACTATCTGTCAGGTCCTCAAAGCTGCTAGAGATAAATTTACTCGGGAGATATCTTTCCAGTCCAAGGACAAAGATATCTCACTTGCAAAGGTAATTGTGTTTTCATCCTCTGCTCTGTTTATTAGGCTTATTAATGCTTGAGGAATTGAATAATACTAGCAAAGTTGATATAGGAGTCTGCAAGTGCAAACACAACGCATTTGATAGTTTCTTGGTTCTTATCTTGCTAATAATTTTGATTAGCTGCGAGGCTTAGTGAACCAGCTGCTAGCATTTTAGAGGGAGCATTACCCTTTTGTTTCAAATTTGGTGACTGGGCTGCTCCTTCTTTAATTTGCTGCCACCACTGACCGACAGTTGTTAGGGTGTGAGTGGCAGCATTGCTGCAACAATTCATAGCGGTTACCCAAATTATGGTGGTTGAAATCCATGTTTTGATTGTTTTGTTGTCATATTAAAAGCTCTGAATTTGTCTGACATTGCTGTTGTTACTTTGTTTGCAATCTGTTCCGTAGGTTTTGCTTTATGTGGCAGCCGAGGATGAGGCATTTTTGGCATTCAACCGTGAGATTGATGCTTCTACGCTGCATAATGAAAGAAGAGATACAGCATCACCTTGTGATGCCCAAGTGTGGGACAATGTGGAGGCTATGCCAATGGCTGGAAAAAATATATATGAGTGGTTGTTGGAGCTCGATACCATAGCAAAGGAAGTTGAAGCTGAGCTGGTTTCAAGAGATATAGGATGTCATTTGGCCGAAGTTCTGGAGGCAGTAAACAAAGTCCTTTTCGAGTCTAGGGGTTTCAAGAGGTCACCTGTACTAGTGGATTCAAAATGCTTCTACTTGCACTCCGTGCTAGGCTCTGGGTGTGCCAGCGGTATGTTTTCGTCAATCTCAAACCCAAACACAGTATTTAATTGTCCATATTCAGCTCTTGCATATTCCATTTTTGGTTCTTTCTCTTAATTTCCATAAGATGTCAGCTGAGTAATGAGTTCAAAACTTGACAGCAATTTTGCTTAGCGTGATTTATATTGAGGTTTGCCGAAGGCTTAATCTGACCATTGTGGGATCTCGAGTTGGGGAAGAATTTTTGATATGGCCCCCAACGGGGAATCCTGAGGTATGTTGATGTTGCAATCCATAAATAGACCGAGTTATCTTTGCTAGAGTGCTGATGCCCATTTCATTAGCGACTTATATGGTGTTACTGACATAATTGAGTAATCTTCTCTTGGACATTGCGGATTCTGATGCGGACCTTTTTTCCAATATTTGTAGGAGTTGTTTAAAGTAACTTCTGGACACAGCTTGTTTGGGGTTGTCAACGGGAAGTGTGTGGATGATCCGCGATCCAAGGCCTCGGACATAACTAGCAACTCACTTTTAGGGCTCGATATTGCAACAAACCGAGATATCATTGGGATTGCATTGGCGAATTTGATTGTGAGCTCGATCGTGCCTGTACTTTATATTTTGTATAACTTGCATGCTTCATAGAGTATCACTCTTGAATGAAATTTTTCCGAAGTTTAGTTTTGCCTCTTGAAGAATTTATGCTTCTGACTACGAGAATAAAAGAAGTAATGTATGCTGCAGAGGCTTTACTGGAAACGTGCTTCGAGAACAAACTATGGCTTGATGCTGACTTCCCCACTGAGGTCTGTTCATAAATCTGAGGAGAAGTTCAACAAGGACAGCGGCTCAAAGATGCCTTTATTGCGGCCTCAGGAGCTGAGGTAGCTATCTCCTGCCTTGTTTCTGTCTTCATTGTTGCTATTGTTTCTTTTTCCCATTTTATCCATTCATTATTAATTTATTACGTCTGAGGCACGTAATTAGCTGCGGATCTTGTTATAAATCGCATAGTTTGTACATAATTGTCCGGATGTTACAAAACGATGCAGGCTTGCGATCATGGCTTCAGAAAGGTTAATAATCCTTCAGCCGCATAACTGGGCTTTGAGAAGAGACTACGGCATGATGTTGTACTATAACAGGTAAGGATTATCAATGTTAAACTCCGGCCATTACTGCTTGTTTTTGGTAACTTTGATTCTAAGACAGTGTTACAATATAGTTGCACTGAATTTTGCAGAGAATACGAGGCAGCGGTCCAAGAACTGAGCATCTGCATGGCTTTTGCACCAGAAGAGGAGGCAGAAGTTTTAGAACCTTTCGTGGAGAAGTTGCATCTGATGCGGCTTGAAACGTCGTGGAAGTCGTTGGGACAGAAAGGTGGTCGGCTAACAGTTCCATAACTTGTACAAAGATGATGATGTCTCTGTGTAATGACTGACTCCCTTCTCCATCAAACTTTCAGCTGTAACTTTCTTGTCTGTAAATATTGTTCTTCATTCACATGGTTCTTTACACACACACACACACAGCATGACGGCAATGCCCTTCTCTTTTCTTGGTTAATAGACAAGAATGCCCTTGGAGAGAGAGAGACGTACTTTTTATAATTCAATGGTCAGGATGAATACATACTTGTTATGATTTAATGGTCAGGATGGTTCACACCGGTCATTCCATCCAAGTTTTTGGATCCTGAATTTTTATGAAAACAAATCAAACAAAGAAAATTTGAAAAAAGAAAATGAAGTATGAAGAAAATATTTTATTTAATAATTTATTATACTAAATTTCGTATCTTTATTATTATAAAAGAAATTTTTTTGTCGTACTCATTTTTAAATATCCAAATTTATCCTTTAAGTTATTTATTTTCTTAAATTTTTTTCGGTTAGAATAATAATTTTAACATTTTTTTAATAATCTAACAATTATATTTTTTTCTTAATTTCACTATTTCATATTTCTCTTTCACTTCACTTCTCTATATTTCTTTTTCTCATAAATTTTTATATTTTTAATAAATCAACAATTCACTTAAAAAATGAATAAATCAATTCGTACAATTTTTCCCCTCTAATCTAATGTTTCGTTTTTCTCCACGAACTTTTTTCTTTATTATTCTCCTATTATGATTGTTTTTTTTCATAATTTTTTTATAAGTATGTGGAGACAACATGCAACGACGACTAGCATATATGTTTGTATTAATATATAAAAAAGATTTATACTCACAGATAATAGGTAATAATATTATAATATATAAATAGTTTGAAAAATTATTATAATAATTATTTTTTTCCACAAAGTGACTTCATATTATTTTAACGTCTTTTAATTCATAATAATATCTTAAATTAATTTTTTTGGATGCGATTTATTAATTTATTGATTTAAAAATAAAAAATGCTTATTAGATATAATAATCGATTATAAGTTGTGTGTTTATTTCAGTTAATTCCTTTTATATGAAAATTTGGATGCATCAGTATCAGTAATCAGTCCAACAAAAACGAGGGGAAAGATTTCTGAACTAGAATTTTGAAAGGCGCCACAACTGATTTCCTTACACGCGCCGCCGTTATGGGTTGCTCCGCCTGCAACCCTTTCTCCATTCCTCACCAACCTCCTTTGCCCTCCTTCCCGCCGTCCCCCACCGGAAGTGTTCTGGGCGCCTCCCCCTTCCGCCGCCGCCGCGCGGACAAACGCTTAGTTCTTAACGTCCACGCTCATAAACACAATCGCGTTTCCCACTTCACGCCCCTCAATTACTCAGCTCCTTCTCGTGACAACAACAGTAACAACAACAGCGGCGGCGGCGGTGGAGGCGGCGGCGGCGGGGATGATGGGAGCAGCAATTTCTTTAATTTTAACCGGAATCCGTTTTTTCTCTTGCCTTCTCACTTCGTATTCACTGGCGAGGAAGACTCGTTTTCCGTAACTCTGCCCAAACACGTCTATTTATTACTAATCACTGCGTCAGCTTCGTTCAGCTATTTCATTTTTGCATGTTCTGAGGCGCGAGCAAAGACTGATGATTTATCGAGAAATCATGAGGAAATCGTGTTTGAGATTAGGGGTGGGAGGAGGGTTGAGCTGGTGCCGGATTATTCGAAGGATGAGTTCGTCGTTCCTGAAACAATGTGGTCTTGGTGGTTAAAACGTGGAAACTCTAAATCTTCGTTGACTTTGGAGGATGTTTGGATGAAATGTAGGGATCTGGCCACGCGAATGCTGCTTCCTGAGGGATTTCCAGACAGTGTTACGAGTGATTATCTTGAGTATTCTCTTTGGAGAGGGGTTCAGGGCATTGCAGCACAAATTAGCGGTGTGCTTGCCACTCAGGTAGTTAATTTTCCTCTAATACGCATATGTTTATTAGAAGTTTATAGATTGGCAAATTTTGTTGAAGAATGGTGCAACGATAGAACAATTTCTGCAAAACTTGTTTGCCAGTCTCTTCTAAGTAGTTAGTGCTTGGAGATATAATGGATTTTACTAAATTTAGTAGCGAAGTCAGTGGGAAATCATGTATGGAGGGACAAATAGCTAATTGACTTTTGAATGGGATAATTTAGGTCCTATAAGGATGCTTGCTTTCGTGGAACATTCTCAAGTCTCGTTGTACTTTTGGATAATTGTTGGGCATATGAGAGTTTGATTTAAGCTTCTGGTATCATATATCTAACCGCAGGATAGTCGCATGGCTATTAAAGTATCTCGTGAGTAATTTTATATGGACTCTTGAATAAGTTAAGTGACTTAACAGCAGTTCATTGGCTTTTGTAACTAATGCATGAATGAACTCTTTGATAGTTTCCCTGTTTGTGGCATGGATGACTTTTTGTTATTGATCTTCTATCTCTAGGCTTTGCTTTATGCTGTTGGATTGGGAAAGGGGGCAATTCCAACAGCAGCTGCTGTTAATTGGGTCCTCAAGGATGGAATTGGGTATCTCAGTAAGATAATGTTGTCAAAGTATGGGAGACATTTTGATGTGAATCCAAAGGGTTGGAGGCTATTTGCCGATCTTCTGGAAAATGCTGCATTTGGAATGGAAATTCTGACGCCTGCATTCCCGCATCTCTTTGTTCCAATTGGTGCGGTCGCTGGAGCTGGAAGATCTGCAGCTGCATTAATCCAGGTATCGTTAGAGAAAATGAGGTGCTATGTCCTGCATCATTATTCTGCCTGTGCACCTAGTGTATATATGCAGGATATCTCAAGCTCGAACAGATACCTTTCTCTACTTCTTAGTTTCCCTTTTGCCTTGTATCTAGTTCTGTGCTTTGCTGATTCAACTTTAGTTACTTTAAGAGCCTTTATTTTACACTTGTCTTATGTGCCTTGGCCCTTGTGTGGAGGGCTCAGAATCACTTGATTGTTTTCCTTCTTACACAAGAAAAGGCGTATTTGACAGGCAGCTACTAGGAGTTGTTTCTATGCTGGGTTTGCTGCTCAGAGGAACTTTGCTGAGGTAAATATCTCTGAGATCACTTCACTCTTTTCTATTTTGAGTTAACTTGTTCTTGAGTTAGAACCTTCCAGCGGTTTATTTGATCCATCCGTTATTCTTTTTTAAAATAAATTTATATTTCTATGAACAGTTCATTTCCACCATCAATTACTGGAAAGCTCTCTTAGTTTTACATCTTGAACTTGAAGGGATCTTTCATGGCAGGTCATTGCTAAGGGTGAAGCTCAGGGAATGGTGAGCAAATCCATAGGAATTATGCTTGGCATAGCATTAGCTAATGGCGTACAATCTTCTACACCTCTTGCTCTTGCTTCTTTTGGTGTTATAACTTGGATCCACATGTTCTGCAATCTGAAATCATATCAATCCATTCAGCTAAGGACTTTAAATCCATATCGTGCAAGTATTTCCTTGTCTTCTCTTATAATTACATACGTTATTATATTGCAAACTTAGCCAGCATTTTGCTGCTGATCCAATTTAAGGATGTTAAAGTTCATTGTATGTTTTAATTTCTAGAACAGAATTTTCAATATCTTGGTGTGTTGTTATCATGTTTATTACGATAGAAAGATAAAAGGGAGTTGGGGGCTTAATGATGGAATGCTAAAATTTTATGAAAATTATTAGTCATGTCTGTTTGTACATTACATGAGATAGAAAAAACAGAGAAAAATCTAGAAATGTAATTAGATCATAGGGATTTCTTCCCTGATATATAATCAGAAGTACATTGCTGGAGAAATTCTATTTATTCTCAACGTATGTGGCTCAATGGAATTATTGGGCCCATGAGAAATTATGCAATTACGGATTTATCCATAGGTAAGATTATATTTTGAATCATTTAATAAGGTAGAAGTACCATTTGTATGCTTTTACTATATTCAACCATACCAACTACTCAATTATGGAGGAAAGGTGTAAATTCATAGATTCCACCATTTGTACTTGCTCTAGATTTTTGTTTCATCGAAGTGCCTTTTCTTTCTATACTTCCATTATGAAAATAGTACCTAATCTGTTCCCAAAACATCAACAGGCTTAGTCTTCAGTCAGTATCTGCTCACTGGTCTAATCCCTTCGGTAAAAGAAGTCAATGATGAAGAGCCACTGTTTCCAGCTTTTCCCCTTTTGATTGTAAAGCCCACTTCTGAAGTAGGTTCTTTTTTTCCTTAAATTTATTTTTCTTGCATTTTTAGCATAGATTACCAATGTGAGTCATCTGCATCTGTCAGTCCAAAGGTGATACTGTAAACTGCTTAAATATTCTTCTAAAGCGTGTCTTGGGGTGGTTTAGTAGCATTATCCAACACTGAGAAGTGAGTGTACTTGTAAATGATTACACCTACTTAGATTGCATTCCATAATTTAAGTGAATTTATATTTACTTATCGGTAAACCGAAACCAGGATAGATATAAATGCTTTAAGCATAGTTTGTGTGGTTTTATATATGAGGGATACATGCCTAATAAAGATTACAAGATTTTGGAGGTTCGGTTGGTAATAATATTTAGAGGTTCCATTTGCAGAGTCCCTACGTTAGTTGAACATTCAGCAATTCAGGTTTCAAACTTGGAACACAAAGGAGGGATAAAGAAATGGTTGACTTGTTAGGACATTTTCATGCGCCCATTGCTAATGGTTGACTCCTGTACTTTTCAGGAACAACTTGAAGTACTATCTAATGATGCGAAGGATGCTGCCTCTCATATTGATCGCCGCTTGCAGCTCGGCTCCAAGCTCTCGGATGTTGTGAAGAGCAGAGAAGATGCAATTGCTCTATTTGATTTGTACAAGGCTGAGGGTTATATTCTGGCAGAGCTTGAAGGAAGATATTTTGTATGTCTCTGCTTACATCTCCATTTTCATACCGTATAGCTGTTTAGGGTCCTGTGCACTTCATGCTTAAGTATTAGGCCTGAGATCAGTATGCTTGTTAGGGCTGCAGATTTAGTTGGTTCAAGTGGAGTCTTTCAGGGTTTGCACTAAAAATTTCAGGCTTGACCTGAGGCCGCCCCTTAGGATTTGTCAGTAAAATTGTACAAGCTTGGTTCAAAAATGGGAAGTTCAAACTTGGCTTCTTTCTTGGGAAGGTTTCTGAAAAGGAATTTGCTCTCAAGTTTGTTGATTAAGTTCGAGCTCAAATGCACAAAAAGGAAGAAAAAAGAAAAAGAAAATTCTATTTTCTATTTTTTAAATTAAATATCCTTAATGTATTATTATTTTTTTCTATGGCAATAATTGTCATTATAAGATTGTAATAATACAAAAGATATAGGATTTTCATGAATTCTATATTATACTACATAAGAAAAATTTAAATAGTCATGGAAAATAGTAAAAGCTTGCGAGACAGCTGTTAAGTGTTTTAAATTAGACGACTTACAAAAATTGGCTGGTCATATGCAGACACAGACACATACACATCCACATGTATGATGTATCCTGCATCTATTGTCTATATGGTTTGCATGTGGTAGAAATTTCAATAGCAACTCACTTCTCAATGCTTGCTTTCTCTGAACTTAACCAGGTGGTGCTCAAAGAAAGCTCGTCGCCACAGGACATGCTGAAGTCATTGTTTCAGGTCTGTTATTTGTACTGGTTGGAGAGAAATGCTGGAATCCAATCAAGCACCATAATTGGTGACTGCAGGCCTGGGGGAAGGCTCCAAATATCTCTGGAATATGTACAAGGGGAATTCAACCATGTCAAAAATGACGGCGAGATTGCAGGTTGGGTTGTCGATGGCCTCATCGCGAGGCCTTTACCTAATCGAGTCCGTATAGGCGACGGAACTGCATCTCCTGTTGCTGTAAGCTGAACACCAATCTCTTGTATGGCCGTTTCTGAGCAAGAAATGGGGTTGTTTTGTTATGTGGCCATCCAGATGCGATATATAGGATCCACATTCTAAGTTAGAGCCACTAGAGAAGTTCCAATTGAATAGAAGATTGAAAAACCAGTGATACAGCTGGGTTAGGATGGATATACTCAACGTGCCACCTCTCGTGTTGCCCATGGAGGGTTCACGTGGCAGTTGTAACTCTGAAATCAGAAATTCTTCGTCAGTGAGAGGCTCAAGTCGAAATTATGCACTTTTAAGGAGCAAGGTTAACAGTTATTCTCTCTTCACTGCTACTGATCTTGTGGGTTGCCTGTTTGATCTTGTTACAAATGATCAAGTTAGGCTAACATTGCTTCAAATCCTTAGTTATTCTGACAGGATGTATACCTAGGACAGGATGGTTTGACGATATAATCAATTGGATGCTGATTACATGTATCTTTACTCTGCTTGATCAAAATATCTGATGGATGGAAAGTTCTCATACAGACTTTGTATTGTTGTATCAAATCAAATTATAATTGTTATGTGATTGAATCGCGCACGAATTATTTATCACGAGATTAAAATAGTTACATAAGTATAGACTGTGGGATCACATTTGATTTTATGTCCAAATCGACCATAATTTTATTTGGTTTATGACACTATTCTTCATGTTTCTACTTGTCCGGTACTTGTAGACGGCTAAGCCCAAAAATACCACCAACTCCTCATAAAACCCACACCGATTCAGAGCTTTGCTGCGCTAATGAAAACAATAGCCTCCAATCCCCATGCAAAGACTGCGCTCCTCCATATCGATGTTTCTTCAACCAAGAACAACAATTTCACTTCTGATCATCCAATTCAAATCCAGTTGCCCCTTCACAGACCACCCACACCTATGAGAATCAAACCGCCACCCAAGAAACCGAACCCGAAACCCGTTGCCACCACCTCCGACATTCTACGCTTGATGGACAGTCTCAAATTGCCCATACCACTAGACATTTACACTTCGCTCATCAAAGAATGCACCAAATTGCGCGACCCTTTGAAAGCCGTTGAGTTGCATGAACATGTGAGACGAAGTGGTCTTCGTATGAATTTACCTTTGCGTAACCGGCTTTTATTGATGTACGTATCGAGTGGGCGCCTTGATCACGCGCGCCAACTGTTTGATCAAATGTTTCAGAGGGATTTTAATTCGTGGGCTGTCATGATTGCTGGTTGTGTTGAAAATGGGAAGTACAATGAAGCCATAGATTTTTATATAGAAATGCTACTGGAAGAAGAATTTGAAGACGTTGGTAATAATCAGATGGAACTTTTGGTTTCGGGTGTACTCGTGTGTGTTCTCAGAGCCTGTTTGTATACAAGGGACTTTGAGCTTGGGAGGCAAGTGCACGGTTGGTTATGGAAAATGGGTTACTCGAGAAACGTTGTTTTGTGTAGTTTCTTGATTAACTTTTATGGGAAGCTGAAGTGTTTTGATGGTGCTGAAAGTGTTTTCGAACAGGTTCGTTCTCCAAATACAGTTGTGTGGACGTCTAGGATCGTGAACTGTTCAAGCGACGGTAACTTTGAGGGAGTGGTTAGTGTCTTTAAGGAGATGGGAAGGGAGGGCGTGACGAAGAACGGCTATACGTTTTCAACTGTTCTTAAGGCTTGCAGGATGATGGGGGATATAGAGTGTGGGCGACAAGTTCATGCAAATTTGATGAAATTAGGGCTTGAATCAGATGGTTTCGTGCAGTGTGCATTGGTCGACTTGTATGGAAAATGTGGTTGTCTGAATGACGCTACTAGGATGTTTGAGATTGGTAAAAATAAGAGGAATGGTGCCTGTTGCAATGCAATGCTTACAAATTATACGCAACATGGACTCTACATTGAGGCAATTAAACTTCTTTATGAAATGAAGATGGCTGGCTTCAAGACCTGTGAATCATTATTAATGAAGTGAGGTTTGTTTGCAGGAGCAGAGTTCTAGAGAACAAGATGGATGAATGTAGTTAAGTACACGGAATTGCATATACACTGATGGTTGGGTTTCACCTATCTAGATGATATCATGCTGATATCTGTGCACTAGCAGCATGCCGCAACTGCTTCCCTGATCACAACCATTTCACCTTCCAGGATAGAGTACAGAATCAGAGAGCGACCAAATGGGTTTGATTTTGCTGGTAGCTTAACGTGATAGATGTTTAATCAGGCAAAGCAAGCTTTCAACATACCTATTAGTATTTTGGTTTGGATCTATCTGTAGATGGTTGCTGAAGACGAATGGGCTTTACCGTTACCTGCCATATTTAGTACTCGTTTTACCCTTTGATCCACACCTGGATGAGGCAGTTCTATAGACTAATACTTATTTAGGCAATCAGTGAAAGATCTAGCAGAAATGTGGGAACTATGAAGTACATTGCTAAGGAGCTATCATTTGTGTTATTGTATGATGTTAGCAAGGCATCACAAATGTTGGATCCATATCGACTCTGTAGAATTATGGAAATAGATCAAAATCTCGTTCTTCTGTTTCTTGCCTTGATTTTTCTGACTGTTGGGAAGACACTTATACTTAGATGTCCAAGGAGCCTGTTCGAATTCACTCTTTATATCCTGTAAATTTCCTTTCAATCTGATAATCCTGAGAAAGGAAATGTGTATGATTTCTTCCTCTTTAACCTTTCCCATTAAGTTATGTTCACCAGTATTTTCACTACTGAAAATTTGAAAAAGGGAAGAAATATCTAATGAATGATGCAGTTCTATCCACTATCTTCTTCTTATTACTATCCACTCAAGTCATTTTACGACTGTCCTGAAAGTGACTCGTCCCCACCACCTGAACCAAAAATCTCCATTTGATAAAAAATAAACACATGTCACACAGTGGAGGAGAACTGCACCAGATTTTTTTGGAGTAGTTGATAGTTCATCTGCAAGAACCTGTTTTAGAAAGAGACCCAACAGTATAGACATGCTTTCCAGCATTATTTCTGTTTCAAAGAGTTAGCAGCTTTGCAATATGTGGATGATGTGGTTTGATGGACAGACACTTCTCATGTGAAATTCTTACCACATGAGACTGCCCTGCTCCATATTCTTTGATGTGGCCCTTAATCCTACTTTGTCTCCCCAAATTACTTTTATTTGAAAAACATTGGCTGTGTTCAAATTGAATCATTTCAAATCCAAATTTGTTAAGGCAGCATTTTAGAACCACTGATTTAAGATATTTGCGTTATAGACAAGGGACAATGGTTCCTTTCTAGCATTATTACAAGTATGGTGCAAGCCAGATTTTAGGCCCCCTTCACATTCAAGATGGCAAAGTAGGGTCTTGTTTTTGTGTGGATAAAATTTTGTGGTCACTTGTTTCAAATAAGATGATTTCAAGTAGTAGATTTTGTTTGGTTGAGTGAGTCATCCCTAAGACTTAATTGCTTCTTCTTCTATCTAAAAATAATAAAATTGAAATAGAAGATCTCAATCAAAACGTTACGTGAAATATCTGAAGAATTATAAGTAATGGTCCAGATTTACTTAGGGTGCGAAAATTGAGTAGGCCAAACCTATGTTTTAATAATCACTTTTGGAGTTAAATTTTATCAAAAAGCTACCATCAGGCTAGAGATAGTAATGCTTTCACTCCAAAGTTTACTAGCCACATTTTACATCCTTTTCTCTCATGTTTTTGTAGATACTGCATTAGATTTGTAGTATAGGGGATAGTTAAATAATGGGTTAAATACCATTTATTTCACGTGCTCATAGAAAAGTGTAAAATAGTTCATGTGAAAAAATAAAGTATAATTTTATTTTTTTATTAATACAGGGGTAAGTTGTATTTAACCCGTTAAATAATTGATAAATTTTATTTTTTAAAACATCTAGAGTATGTGATAATTTGAATAATACAATGATTCAAACTAATATATTAACATGACGAAAAATAGTAATAAATTACAATAACTCATATAAAGTAAGACAAACATTTATATAAAAGTGAAATAAATACCTACACGCATAGTTAAACTTGAACCCATAATCTCAAATTTTTTATAAAACCTCAACATTAACCTTAATCATTAGACTAAAACATCACTGTTAAAGCATGTGGTAATTAATCACATATTTTGTGTACAACGCACCAACTCTAGCATAGACATTTTCTCCTTCTCGGTTGAATACCAATAGCATTGGAAATTCAAATTTAATAAATATTTGTAGATGGATAATTATTAGAACGTATTTCTATATTGTCGCTTTCTATAAATTAGGATAAATTTATTAGAAAATTAAAATCCATAGGTTCCTGGGATATTTGCAAGTCATTTTCCGAAGATGAATGGAATTTTCTTTTTTTTTTTTTTTTAATAATATGCGACTCGTTACCTCATTCAATATTTCAAATTTTAAAATTAATTCAATATATTGAAAATTCAAATCGACGACAATATTCAAACGAGACAAAGAAATAAGAAACATTATAACAATAAATATATATTTATATTTGTGGGATTCCAACGCACAACTCTTTAATTGTGAGAGCTGGTACCAAATATTGAAAAATTCATTAGGTGTCATTGCAACTATTTATTTTGGATTCTTTAATATTTACAATTCATATTCATTACATGGAACCCAATTTTGTTACAGATATTCTGGGGATGCAAATGTCATAGTCTGGAGGGCCTGTTCTTGGTTGAGAAACAAGACATGAAACACAATGAATCTATGTTATTATCTAAAATTTGTGGTTATTATTTAAAATTTAATATCAGAAAATTTGTGGGTATTAATTCAAAATTTATCATCTGAAAAGATTGTGGTATTAATTGAATTTTATTATCTGATTTCGCATTCGACTTGAAAATGATATATCTGTATGCATGAATAAATTACAAAAAATACATTAATTATTTTATTACCCTCATGTGAAAAAAAAATAGCATTTTACCTCCCTGTGTTTTTAAAAATACAACAAATTCTTTTTGTGTTTTTCAAATAAAGCAATTTACCTTCTTTGACATAAGGTAAATTGCTTTCTTTTAAAAACCACAAGAATGCAAATTGTTATTATTTTTTATAGAAGGATAATTTGTTTATTTACAATATCACAGAGAGGTAAATTGTATTACACCCTTTTTATTTATATTGAAAAATAATTGTTGAACATACTCCAGTAAATTTTTTCCTCAAACTATTGTGAATTTTTCTTTTTTGTTGTATTTTAAACTAGTGTAGACCCGTGCATATATCTTTTAAATAAATATTTTTTTTATAATATGTGGTGCTATAAATAAACTTTTTTATTTTTAATGGATAAAATATGATGATTTTGAATAAATAGATCGGCCCTATATAAAAATAAAAATAAAGAATTAATTAAATTTATTGTTTGTTTATATAATTCATCTTTCTCAAAAGTTATATTAAAATACATAGTCTTAAATAATCTCACTTTAAAAAAATATATAAAGCAAGAAGAGATACTTTTTTTTTGGGTAAATGTAAGTTTAATTAATAAAATAAGATCGTACAGTACAACAGTGCTCAACTGGTGTTTCTCCTTGACAGGCCAAGAGATACGCCATAATCTATCACATGAACTAACAGAACGAGATAAATTAACACTGATAATCCTCTGTCTAATATCTTCCACAATAATGGTGGCTATTATGCTTGGTGGTCGCTCCGTATGCTTAAAGCATCTTATATTTCGTTCCATTCAAATGTGGTAAATTCAAGCAGTAAGGAGTGCACGATATGCCAAGTTAATGATATATTTTCCTCTCCATTTCCTTGTAACCCATTCAACATCCTGTGGCCACTCTCTATTAGGTCATTCAAACTGAACAATCCGCCAAATCGTTGCCAGGCATCTTCTAACATAACGACATCGAAAGAATAGATGAGTATGTGTCTCCATTGCGCCCTCATCACATAATATACAAGCGCCTATGTATGATACCCATGTTTATCAGCTGTGGATAATTTTTCCAAAATCGCAAGTCATAGAATGAAATTATGCCTGGGGATCTTCAGGGAACCCGAGAGTAGTGAAAACCAACCTACCTTGGGTTCCGATGGGTCCAATAGCCTATAAAGAGATGCAACTGTAGATCGTCCCGTCTCAAATTGGGTGGGGTGGGAGAAGAAGATAAAAAGAAAAACTAATTTAAAATAATTTTAAAATCTCAATATCATTTTATCAATTAACAAAAAAAAGATAAGGAGTATAATAAAAATAAAATGACTAAGTTTAGTTACATTATAAATATAGCAGTATTATCATCAACTATAAAAGAATAAAAAACTTTTATCACAGAAAGAAATCTTAAAAAATAAAAGTTTCATGTGCAAACAAACTAATGATTTAGAAAAACATAAATCAACTATTAAAATAACAAATATTTATCATGTATTTCTCTAAAAGCCTGAATGCATTAATAAAAAAAGATTAGCAAGAGAAAAGAAAAAAGATAAAAGTATGCAAAAGCCTAAAATACAAAGTAATTAAAACCCAACCCCTACACACTTCTACCCGCCATGCTCCTCCTCGTAGAACATAGGAAATTGGTACTCCCCTAGATTGCCCGCCCATCATCACCCTACTGAGAGGAGGAGGAGGTGGAAGATTAATACGTAATTCACAATCCTAATAAATGTAGAAAAATGAGATGAAATTATAATTTTGGGGATTGAGTGAAGATGAATAGAGATGGGAACCATACAACCAGCTGAGATGCTCTCTCACAACCAATGTTGAATGCATTCACATTTTAAATCCTTTATCATAAAATACTGACGTGATTTATATATTAAAAATATATATATATATATATAATACAAATCTAAAATAAGAAAAAGGAAATCCGTATAGCAGAAACTCAAAGCATGAATGAATTGTCATTTTTGCACTAAAATTGTTTGCCCCACAGCATAAATACTCCCACAATTTCCAAACTTTTGATTCACTCTCACTCTCCTCCTCTTTCATTTCATTTTCTTCTATCTATTATTACTCTTTCTTTTCTCCCTCAATCAATGGATACCCTTTCCTCCTCTTTCCTTCCTAAATTATCAATTCACCCCAACAACACACACTCACACCCCACCACCACCCTCCCTTTCCTCAATGTTTCATCCGTTAAGATCGACGACCGCCCACAAACCACCACCAGAACCCCACCCAAGAAACCTACTCCACCACCCTCCCCCGCTTACACAACCCCCCCGCTGCTTACCAGAAAACCAGCTGAGCCACCGTCGCTGCCCGCCACCATCTTCAATGCATTTGATTACTTGATTAACACCTTCATTGATCCTCCCCTTAAACCCTCTTTCGACCCCAGGTATGTTCTCTCGGATAACTTTGCTCCGGTTGATGAGCTACCCCCCACCGAGTGCCAGGTGGTTCAAGGCTCCCTGCCACCCTCCCTTGACGGGGCTTACATTCGCAACGGCCCGAATCCTCAGTTTCTCCCCCGCGGCCCTTACCACCTCTTCGACGGAGAGGGTATGCTCCACGCCATCAGAATTTCTAAAGGTAAAGCCACCCTCTGCAGCCGCTATGTTAAAACTTATAAATACAAAGTCGAAAGCGAGAAGGGATTCCCCGTCATCCCCAATGTGTTCTCCGGCTTCAACGGCCTCTCCGCCTCAGCGGCGCGCGGTGCAGTTACAGCTGCTCGGGTTCTCGCCGGCCAGTTCAATCCCATCAACGGTATTGGCTTGGCGAACACCAGTTTAGCTCTAATTGGCGGACGCCTCTACGCTTTAGGCGAATCAGATCTCCCCTACTCCGTAAAAGTAGACCCAAATGGCGAAATTCACACTCTGGGCCGCCATGATTTTGACGGCCAGCTCCTGATGAGCATGACGGCGCATCCCAAAACCGACGCACAAACCGGCGAAACCTTCGGCTTCCGCTACGGCCCCGTGCCGCCATTTTTAACCTTCTTCAGGATATACGCCAACGGAGAAAAACAGCCGGATGTGCCAATTTTCTCCATGACAAGCCCGTCATTTCTCCACGACTTCGCCATTACAAAAAAGTACGCGATCTTCAACGAAATTCAAATCGGAATGAACCCACTGGAATTGATGGCCGGCGGTTCTCCGGTGGGTGCCAACCCCGGAAAAGTTCCCCGGATCGGCGTTATTCCACGATACGCCAAGGACGAGTCGGAAATGCGGTGGTTTGAGGTGCCGGGTTTCAATATTATTCACGCGATCAACGCATGGGATGAAGACGAGGGGAACTGGATAGTGATGGTGGCGCCGAATATACTGTCGGTGGAGCATACGCTGGAACGGATGGATCTGATACACGCGTCTATGGAGAAGGTGAAAATTGATCTCCGAACTGGTACGGTGTCCCGCCACCCAGTATCCACCAGGAACTTGGATTTCGGGGTGATCAATCCGGCGTTTGTTGGGAAAAAGCACAAGTACGTAATTAATTATTACATAATCATTAAATTTAAATATCATTTAAAAACTAATTAAATTTAAATTAATTTTATTATTGGCGTTTTGAATTTAAAACCTGAAATTCTATATATATGTTGCTATATTCGATTTGATTTAATTTTTTTTATAGTAGTTAAAGTAGAAAAACAAAAGTTAATTATAGTTGTTTAGAGATCTTGAGAAAGTTTTATCTAGTAAATTGGGAACATTCTAACATAATCGAATTTGAACGAATTTAAATCAATTATACGATAAATATAATATATTTAATGTGTAATTTATGTATAATTTAAAAATAATAATTAAATACATAATAATTGAATAATATATTTAATGTGTAATTTATGTATAATTTAAAAATAATAATTAAATACATAATACATATATCATACTTATTATATAATTAATTTAATTTGAATAAGAATTTTTGTCTAAATTGATAAGTTATTATAGTTGTTGACATCTTGCCCATAGTTTAGTATGCTACCTCATTCATTTGCACAGGACCACAGGTACTGTAAATATGGTTGGGATTTTTATTTGTTGTATTTTTTATTTTATTTTACAACATAAATGTTAAGTGAATATTTTTTTTAAATAAAATTGATGATAATAAAATCTATACATATAATATATATATTTAAAATTGAATAAAAAATAGATTTAATTTTTGGGGTTGGGAATAAATGAGATCATTATTATTGCAGCAATTATTACGTTTTTATGCACCAAAATACTAAATTCTCCTTTTCGGGCAAGGATGGATTGGCAAGTGGAATGGGTGGATGCCCCATCTCATTTCCGAATAATATTTATAAATATATTTAATATTTTTATTTTTAATATATATTTGTAAAATATATTCTATTTTTTAACTAATAATATTTTTTTTGAAGTATTTATAAACAATAGTTCTTGAAAAATATTAATTATTTTAAATAATTAACTGAATTTTATAGATTCGATCGAGTCGGAGCCCAGAATACCAAAAGTGTTAATTTTGAGAAATAAATCGGCATAAATGTTTTATGTTTGTATAAAAATATCGCATCTTTTTCTTTAAGAAAGAAAAATTAGTACAGAAAAAAAGTATCATTTATCTATTCTTCAAGGAGCAAAGTGCCAAAATAGCAATTTTCATGGTACTGTTGAACCTAATTAGTAAAGTAACAAATTAAAGAGCCAAAATTCTTTATAAAAATAATATCTAAAAACACCAAATTAATCAGTGTCGACGTTATTAATTTATTTATTTTCTGATGCAGGTACGTGTATGCAGCAGTGGGGGATCCAATGCCAAAAATATCTGGAGTAGTGAAGCTGGACGTGTCGACGTCGGAAGGTGACCGCCGTGATTGCATAGTGGGAAGCCGGATGTTCGGGGCAGGTTGCTTCGGCGGTGAACCATTCTTCGTGGCTAGGCAGCCCGACAATCCAAATGCAGAGGAGGACGATGGATATGTGGTCACTTACGTCCACAATGAAAATACAGGGGAGTCGAGATTCCTAGTCATGGATGCCAGATCTCCTAGTTTAGAGATCGTCGCGGCCGTGAGGCTGCCCCGCCGTGTCCCCTACGGCTTCCATGGCCTGTTCGTTAGAGACACTGACCTCAACAAACTATGACAACTATCTAATCATACTCAAAAACATAATGTTAATTAATAATATAGAAATTATTAATGTACTATATATCACATCGTATGGCTTTATACATCATCAAGTGTTCAATTGTTCGGCGCAATAAACTGCGTGTTTCGTAAAAGTTATAATTTGGAGTGTTCGCCCACAATGTAATAATTATAAAAAATTGTGTATAAAGTTGTCACGACAAATATTTAATAATATATCTACAAAATAATTTATTAGTGGCAAGACTAATATAGTGATATTACCATTAGGTTTTCATTAGACACGTATCATAAATTATTTATAGTGTACAGTGAACACACGGCCTCTTCTCATTGATTCTCCGTAATTAGATTTTTTACAAAAATAATTATATCTATTAAACATTGAAATTCATTATTACAACAAAATAAAAACTTTAGTCACTGAATCTATATAATTAGTAATAATATTAAAATTATCACTTTTTTATTTTTTTGAGCAATCACAATTTTTCAAGAACCGATTTATTTCAAAATTAAGTTGAAATCAATTTATTATGGAATTTAATTAATTTTGTTATCGATCATTCAAATTAAAATTTAGGCCAATAATAAGAGATTGAGTTTATAGAATTGCAAAGATCAAGTTAAATGTGAGTATATTGTGGAACAATCATATTTCCTTAATTGGAGTTTATTTTGAACTAATATTTTTATTGGGTAAATGGCATAAAACTCCGTATTTTTAAAGTTTAGCAAAGAATTTTTTATATTAAAAAAATAGGCAAAAAAATGTCCTGTATTTTTCAAAATATTGCATACTTTCTCCTTCTGTTAGATAAGTCCTAATGACGTTAAATTTTTGCTGAATTGACCGTTATACCTTTCTTATAACAATCATCGATCGTAAAATGTAAAAAACTAATGGTCCAAATGTTAAGTAATTTAAATATATTTTTTTATATATTTATATATACATTATATATATAGTATAATATAACTATATAATATATATAATGTAATATAATATATGTATTTGTAGCAACGACGACCACCGCTTACGTAAGCGTCAAATCAGTCACATCCAGATTGGGCGACGGCAACGGCATCGTCGCCCCTGCAAAAAGGGGGCGACATCCCCGGGATCAAGGTGATGGTCGTCAGATCCAGGGCAATGTCACCCCTGATGCCCAAATTTTGGGCGATGGAGGTTGAAGAAGGGTGACCTTATAAATTTACTGGACTGGGGAGGGAGAAAAGAAAAAAGTGTGGGAGAGTTAAATTTGAAGTATACGAATTCTAAGCACATCAACTTGTGGAGGATATGTAGTCACCTAAATATCACTGCTACTTGCATACATCTTCAGACCAACCCTATAATTTTAGATGTATTAATTCACCAAGATACGGTGATGGATTCGACTTCTATTAATTTGTAGGTATTAATAAATATACTTTAATAGTAGTCATTAATTTATTATAATAATAATTATTAGTTAGTTAATTATATATTTATTATTGATAATCAACATATATTAATTGAAATTAAGATATAACTAAAATTAATTTAATTTTTAAAAATAAAGAACACATAAAAAATATTAAAAATAAAATTATTATTCGAAAGGAGCTACAAGCACATGATCGCAAAAGTGTTTTTATTTCATTTTTTTTTTCGTTTTAGAAGTAGAATCAATACTCCCATACATTCAATTTTTGAAGTCAGAAGTTGAAAAACAAATCAAATAAGTCGACAAAATATTAAATAAGAAACGCCATTCTTATTTTTGTCATTTCTAGTTGAGCCATTTTTAAAATCATTTAATAGAAACATCTACTCACATCATCATATATCAAAATTATATAAGACATTATTTAAAAATATCAACAATTTCATAATAAATAAAGTGTATATTCATAACATTATTACAGTGCATACATAACTTTTCTAAAAGACAAAAGCTTGGTCCTACCATATATCGAGGCCTTTACCTCATTAGCTAATCTTACTTTTTTTTTTTAAATTGTGACTTCGAATTTTATAAATATGGATATATGTCTATTTTTATAATAATTTTTTGTTTTGCTTCACACGTATTTATTAATTTAAATTATTAATATATTAAATTAGTCGACTCAACTGCTTTTACTATATATTCACAAAATTGATTTCGTGGAGGATCAATGGGTTCAGTTATATAGCGTGCACGTCTATCCCTCCATCTTTAAAATTAGGTTGCTCTTCAGCATTTGTTATTTGGACTATATATATTATTAGAAATTGTGGGTTTTAATTAATTTGTTATTTGTGAATAATTTTTAATCAATTGGGCAACATAATAAGTGCTTGGCGCGACTTTGAGTAAAGATCAATTTTGATTTTGAGATGGGCCAAAATATACATCATGTTTGACTTTTTTAGTTTGCAAGTTTTAGGTATATTTTGCATTATTTTAAAACAGTATTTTGATTATTTTTTCATCTAAAAAATACAACTAATTATATATTTTTTCATACATATATATATAAAAGAGATATGATTTAATAATGAACAGTACTTTTTATCTCCCTACTACCCAACATCAAACATACCATTTTTATTTTATATTATCTCTAAAAACAAATCCAAACATACACACTATCTCTAACTTATACTTATTTATTTTTGTTTTTCTCTCTCTATCTCCACAAAATACCCAAAACAAGTAAAAAATAAAGTGAAACATTAT
>NC_026154.1:15963011-15965489 GCF_000512975.1 Sesamum indicum
AACCCCCAAGTCGTGTTTCATATCCCGACTTGGGCTTGTTTTTCTTTTTTTTTTTATTTAATTAAATTTTGAATAATTAATTATATATAATTAACATATTAAAATTGTAGTGGTATTAATTAATATATTAAAATTACAATTATATTTAATTATATATAATTAATTAAAATTATATTAATTTAAAAAATTATAATTAAGTGTACAAATGTAATAATGTATAACTTTTCGTGTAGTTGTAAAAAATACAATGAAGTATATAATTATTTTTTACAACCCGATACCGGCACATCTGATTGTGTAGAAGAATTTTCAAAATATTTCTATGAATTTTTTTATCAATTTGTCGTTACAATATAATTTAATTAAACAACAATATATAAAATTACGTATTTGGTTAAATATAACAAATTTAATAATTTAATTAATCAACTATATCATTTTTGTATGAAATGTGATGTTTAATTGAACATTAATATAAATAGCCAAAATCATAAAATACTTCGATTAAATAATACATCGCCCAATATAAACTATATTTAATAAAATGACTAATTAAATAATATAATGTTATAAATTATTCACAACGAGATGGATTGGGCGCAAACGCGTGCAAGACAACAATTCCAATAAAAATTTTTTTCAACACAATCAGATGTACCGGTATCGAATTGTCAAGAATAAATATATATTTCGTTGTATTTTTTACAACTGTACAAAAAAATATACATATTATATTTATATATTTAATTATAATTTTTTAAATTATTTTAATATTATAATGTTTTAAATTATATAATTAATTATATATTATTTGATTAAAAAAAAAATTGCAACCCAAGTCGCAAGATGAATTTCAAATTGCGACATGGGTTGCAATTTTTTTTATTTAATCAAATTTTATATAATTAATTATATAATTTTATTTAATTATACATAATTAACATATTAAATTTTAAAAAATTATAATACTAAAATTATATTAATTTAAAACATTATAATTAAATATATAAATATAATATGTATATTTTTTTGTACAGTTGTAAAAATATAAAATGAAGTATACAATTATTCTTGACAATTCGATACCGGCACATCTGATTGTATAGAGAATTTCTTTATTGGAATTGTTGCCTTACACGCATTTGCGCCCAATCCATCTCGTTGAAATTATATTATTTAATTAGTCCATTTATTAAATATAGTTTATATTGAGCAATGTATTATTTAACCGAAGTATTTTATGATTTTGGCTATTTATATTAATGTTCAATTAAACATCACATTTCATACAAAAATGATATAGTTGATTAATTAAATTATTAAATTTGTTATATTTAACCAAATACGTAATTTTATATATTGTTGTTTAATTAAATTATATTGTAACGACAAATTGATAAAAAAATTCATAGAAATATTTTGAAAATTCTTCTACACAATCAGATGTGCCGGTATCGGGTTGTAAAAAATAATTATATACTTCATTGTATTTTTTACAACTACACGAAAAGTTATACATTATTACATTTGTACACTTAATTATAATTTTTTAAATTAATATAATTTTAATTAATTATATATAATTAAATAAAATTATAGTTTCAATATGTTAATTAATACCACTATAATTTTAATATATTAATTATATATAATTAAACAAAATTATATAATTAATTATGAATCATGACTTGGACTTCGGTTCACAGCAAATTTCATACATGGACATATAATTGATTTATATCCGATCAAACTGGTCTAGGTTAGAATTTCCTTGTACAGGAGATGAGGCGATAACTTGACTTGGACATTTTATCCTATTATAGGGCGTACTGGTAATTAATTCCTACTATAATAAAAAAATATTAAAAAAAAATGCAATTTACTCTCTATCATATAAAAAATGAGCAAAAAACTTCTCGTGAAAAATAAAATAGCAAATTATCCTTGTATTTTGAAAAATGAAGCAAATTACCCCCTATCAAAACCATTAAAATAGAAAATTTTGCTTTATTTTTTAAAACATATAGAGTACATAATTTTTCACATAGTATATTTGCTCATTTCACATGTAATAGAAGTCTAAAATATTGCTAAGGAAAATGTCATTACATCACAAATTTATGGCACCTTAAACAATCATTTTATTGCGCACAGTAAACAACATACTAATTTATCAATTCTCAAATTATCCCAATAATTAAGGGTAAATTCATTTTGACCCCTTGTGATATATCAAAATATCAAAAATCCCCTTATGAAATTTTTAATATCAATGAATAAATAATCACATCGCTCCTAGTAAACTTGAACCTATTTTTTAGATATAATGACTAAAATACCCTTTATAGTCAACCAGTCAAACTAAATATATTAATATATAATTTTTTTATTTATAAAGTATATAATTTATAACTATTAAAATATATTTATAATATATATAATTATAATTTATAAAAAAATTTAAAATAAAAATTATAA
>NC_026154.1:15975489-16015082 GCF_000512975.1 Sesamum indicum
ACAAAGATGTAATAATTGTGCAAAAACAAGAACAAGATGAAGGAGGAGGAATTGTTGAAGGAGGAGGAATTATTGAAGAAGGAGGAATTGCCGAGAGATTTGAAGGAAATGTTGAAGGAGCAAATGTGAGAAAATGTTGAAGGAAATGTTAAAGGAGTATGGTGAAGGAGGATTGCAGCTCACACTTAAATAGTGTGAGCTGCAATCAAATGTATTCACGGGCACACTGTAGAAGTGTGCCCGTGAATATGTAACTGAGGCAAGCGCGGTGCCTCACCTGCAGCCTGCAATTGCAGGCTGCAGGTTTTGACTACTTTTTTTTTTTATATTTTAGTGAAGAACTGCTATCCCAGATAGCGGTTCTTCACTGTTTTTAATTTTTTTTTTATAATGTATAATGCCACCGTGGTCACTGACCGCGGTGGCAATTAAATTAACATTTTTCTGTGGCACCGCGGTGTGTGACCGCGGTGCCACAGAAATTTTTTTTTTTTTTTTAAAAAAAATTGAGGCACCGCGGTCACAGACCGCGGTGCCGCTTACTTTACTGAATCTTCTCAAATGGCTTTACTTTACTAAATTTTCTTTTTTTTGGTATTTTTTAAATAAAATCCCCATTAATATATATATATATATATATATATATATTTGAAGGGAAGACCAAAATTGAGTAACTTTGATTCAATCCTAAAATTTTTAGAATTTAAAATTTTTTAATTATGAAAATTCTCTGTTTGGTAAATAGGCATTAATGGCATATGTTATAATTTTTAACGCATTTGACATATTTAAATTATATCTCCTATTTATTATTATATTTTATAATGTTGAAAATATTTATTCTAATATATATATATAAATTTCAATATCCCACATATATATTTTTAGTGCACATTATATATCGATTTTATTTTATAATTTAATTAAAATTTTACACTGCGTTCTAATTATTTTTCGTAATGCGAAGAGAACTTCACTTTATTTATATTTCCTAATATTATTTTTTAATTCATACTTTTGAAATGAATGTTTTAGAAATTATTATTTTAAAAAATTACTTAAATATATATTTTTCAAAATTACAGAAAATTTTCTGAAATTACAGCAAAATGCACAAAAATTTAAAAAAAATTAAAATTTCAGAATTACATAAATATATATTATTTTAAAAAATTGAGAAATATAAATTTTTAAAAATTACAAATATTAAATAAAATCATCAGAAATTATCTTGTTGAAATTTTCTTAAATTCATAATTTTCAGTATGATCATCTTCATTCTAGCGTAAGGCGTACTTTTAAAATTATAATTTTTTAATTGAATATATCTATTATATATTATATTATTTAGATTTGACCTAAATAGTTAAATTTTGACCAAAATCCTAAAATTAATTGTTCAATTGTTCTATGATTATACATATTTGTCTTCAATTGTTCAATTCTGACAAAAATTTTAACATTATTTAATTATCTATAAAAAGTCTAATTGATTGGTTTAGTTTTATCAAGAATTAATTTATTTAAAAAATGTTAGTTAACAAAGAAACTAAATCCATAAATTGTGCATGAAAAAATCTAATTGATTGGTTTAAGTTTACCATAAATATCGATTTCTTCTTTTT
Source organism: Sesamum indicum (assembly GCF_000512975.1). Classification (NCBI taxonomy): domain Eukaryota; kingdom Viridiplantae; phylum Streptophyta; class Magnoliopsida; order Lamiales; family Pedaliaceae; genus Sesamum; species Sesamum indicum. The sequence goes on from NC_026154.1 coordinate 15,977,115, forward strand.
TAAAAAGTTCAATCAAAGTAAATTTGCATGAAAAAATCTAATTAATTGCTTTAATTTAGCAAGAATGTTAATTTCTTCCAATTTAAAAATTTTACTTACCAAATCAAATTCTAAAATTTTGCACAAAAATATTAAAGCTCACGTGAGGAATTTCATAATGCCACAATAGCCGTCAATTTCATTAATTTCATTTTGACTGCTCATCACATTCTTACAGCTTTGCTATTGATTATGTTAATATATAAGTTTTTATATTTTACTTAATTTAAGAAGAAAATCGCAGCACTTCACAAGAAATTGAAAAAAAAAAAAGACCATGTGAAGTTAGTTTAATAAAAACAAAATTTGTGAAGTTTTTAGTCAGAGTACGACATCATAACCTTAGTTTGCAGTATTATTATTTATTGTTTTAGGGATAATGATAGTTGATTTTTTTGAAATTTGATATAATTACGTATAATTTTTTTGTAATTTAAAAAAATTATATTTAGTACTCTTGAAGTTTGCTTCCATCTAACAAAAAAATCGAAAGAAAATCTATATTTATCCATGATTTACTTAATACTGACTTATTATATGTCAAATAAATTTTTCTATGACCAAGTTACCATCAAACGTCTTCACGCGTTAATTCAAAAAAAATTATTTGACTTATAATAAGACAGTAATAAGTACATCGAAGTAAACATGAATTTTCATTGAGTTTATTTACCAATATCAACAGATTCAATAAATTTTGAGCATAAATAAATTTATTTGTTGGACGGAGCATATTTCAGGGGTGTTAGGATAATTTCTCAAACTATAAAAAATTTACGCGTAATTACACAAAATCTTTACGGAGTGTGATTATCCTCATTTTTTAATATTATAATTTCGTAATAAGCCAATTAAACGTGGAGTGGAGCTACGCTTCCACGTGCAAATGCTATAAGACAACATTGGCATTGACAAAAGTAATTATTTCTGCATTGAGTTCTTACCCAAGCCATTTATGAAATTTCTTTACTATCGTAAGATATCCAAATATTATTACACCATATTTGAATTCAAATCAACTCATCCTATCCTAGTCTGACTGCTATACTAAGTTCTTGTTTACTTGGAATATTTTACTAAATAGGTGATAGAAGTATCTCAAATAAACAAATAATAAAAGAATTCATAATTAATTATAAAATATTTATTTATATAATTGCCTCCAATAGCATAATAACTTATTCCACCAAACGGGCTTGACCTTTTATATTAGGTCGGCCCTCAGTTATTAAAGTAAATGAGCTATTAGTCTACATTATTTATTCAATTTTATCAAATCAAGTAAACATGGTACCAAGTTGCAAGATTATTCACCTTGGCTACCATGCCGGATCCCTGACAATGTGTACGAAGAAACCCTACGCACGATTCAAGAATCCGACCAGTCGATCCATTAGAGCCTCAGCTTTCTCGGAATGCAGATTGAACAAATGAAAGCAGTGGCCCTCCCCTTCAGTCTCAAAAATCTCCGCTTCTCCACGCCACTCGCTCTTCTTCAACCCTTCATAATAACCCCTGGCCCCCTCCCTCAGCATATCCTTCTCCGCCAAGAAGAACGCCACGCGCCGCCCCGCCATGTTCCTGATCCTTGGATCCACCGCTGGGTTCAGCCGCGGGTCGTCGCCGCGGCCGCTACTTGTAGGGCAGAGAACCTTGTACAGTTCTGCCACTTCGTCCCCTGCGAAGAAAGGATGCACCAAATATACCCCCACGATTTCCACGCCGAGGAGTTGTTCGGTTCCCGCTCTGATCGCCACGTCGTTCGCTATGTTAGCTCCAGCACTCTCGCCCCCAAGAAACACGCGCCGAAAGTCGGCGTACTCGTTGAGCCACGGATCGGGGCCATTGCCGTTAGCATGAACCGCGATCCACTGGAATGCGGCCCAGGAATCTTCGTACGCGATCGGCAGAGGGCTTTCGGGCGCCAATCTGTAATCAATTGAAACTACGATAGCGTTCGATTTTTCAACTAATATAGAGACGAAATTGTGGAAGACGGGGTTCGAGGGTGATCCAACGCAGTATGCGCCGCCGTGTATGTACACTACGAGCGGCAGCTTCTGCGACGGATCACGGCAACCCGGCGCGAAAATTCGGACAGATATGCCGGTGTTCTGGTCAATGACTACGTCTTTGGATCGGACGGCAGCTTTTGGATCGTCGGACGGTGGGATGACCTGCGGCTGTCCTAGTCTCTGGATGGTGTTGTCCTTGTACAAGCGGAAAAAGGGGGACATGTCGTAGGCGATTTCCTTGGAATCTGAGGCCATTTCTGATGAAGAAGATGATAGTTCCGTTTTCTGAGAGGACTGAGTGTGTGTACGAGTGTGTGCTTATTGATGAACAAATTATCTATGTACTACTGTGGCAGATAATGTCGGATCTTGACTTTGACTCCAAACCTATGTTTGTTTTTGTGTTTTGGGCCAAACCACAAAAACTCTAAGATGGGCCAAAATACAAAAACAATTTTGGTTTTGTAACTTCACACCATCACTAAGTGTGAAAATTATTTTTTATATGTTTTATTATTATATTCTTTTGTTCTTTTCTCTCTCTTCTTACATCTTGTCCCAACTTTCTTCTCTCTCTTTCTTTTCTTCTTTTTTCTTTCTTATTATATGTATTATATATTATTTAATATATAATATTTGTGAAATGTAATTAATAATTACTATTAAAAAATAATTATTAACTTATAATATATCACTACTATATACCTAATTCGTATTTTTATTACTTCAATTATCTATAAAATTTATCAGTTCACATATAAAATTCTAATGAATGTATTTTCAACATGTTACATAGTGCATTTAACTCTTAATTATAAATTTTTTCAACTTAGACCATTTAAATATTTTGTACTTATAATTTTTTCTATTTCACTGAAATATTTGAGAAATTTGAAATTTGAGGACAATATACCAATAATACATACTTAATTCTAAATTTTTTATTTAAATTTTATATATTATATTTTTTTATTTCAAAGATAACAGTTTAACAAAATCATTTTAGAGACAATACTACACTGTATTTAATTATGCATTAAAATTATAATTATTATTTAAAATATAAAAAGAAATTCCTCAATAAAAAAAAATTACTTAACATAAATATATATATTATATTTCACTAACAAACAAAATACTATATACATATACACATATATATATATCTAAAAATATATATTAAAAGATATGATTTGACAATGAACAGTAACTCCTCATATTTAGTATAATTATAGTAAATCTCTTATGATTTAAAAAATTACTTTTAGCATTTTTTAAATTTATTCTCGTCTAATAAATAAATATATTCGTTAGTCACAATTCATCAAATTTGTCGATGTTAACAAAAAAATTGGGAAAAAAAAATTATATTTACCTTTGATTAATTTATTACAAATTAAAATATTTTTTTATGATTAAATTACCATTATAAAAATAAATCAATTAGAAGTAACTAGAAAGTTTTTTTTTATTTATATCAACAAATTTTATGAATTTTGATTAAATATAAGACATGTTTATTATACAAAATCAAACCTTAAGGGTGTTAAATGTAATTTTTCAAATCATGTAGGGTCTATATTTTCTTTTTTACCATATAAAAGGTTATAATTTAAAAACAGAAAAGGAATATGTTGATAAGTTTAGAAATTTTATCTTATTATGTGACAAGTTATCTTTTGTTTTTATTTGAATTTAGAGAAGTTGTGCAATTTTTTGTATTTATCCCAAACATTTTTAACATAAATTAGTTAGCAATAGAATTTAAATTTATTCATAATAGTACTCTTTATTATGGATTGTTTTCATATTAAACTTTATATTAAATTACTCATTTATATATATATATATATATATAAAATAAAATTCAAACTATTTTAATTTTCAGTTATTAATTACTTTAATAACACAATGCTCTCATACTAATTGGTTTTAATATAAAATTATTAATATATTTAATTAATATTTATTATGTTTATAAAATTATTGTGAATGTAAGACAGTGGTCAACAAAACTGAATTTTATTAATGATGTTTTAGTCTAATAGTTGAAGTTAAGATTGATGTTCAATGAACAAATTTGAAATCATATGTTCGAATCCCACCGAACGCGTATGAACTTATATATTGATATTTTGGTTGAATCGAAAATTAATATATTTTAATATTTTTAATACATCGATATATTCATAATTACCAACCAATTTACAATCTATTTACAGGTTTTTTTTTAAGTGAAGACGACGATGGATTATTATTATTTTTGAATAAGTCGATTATGATAGTTAATATTAAATATCAATGTTAAGTGATTATCACAACAATAATAATCTTATATTATTTATTAATATCAAATAATTATATTTAATTAAAATATTAGATAATTATATTTAATTAAGATATATTATTAAAATGGATTTATGTCTATTGTTAAAGTAAAAAATATACCAAGTTTGTAGATTTCAAATTCATAACATTAAAAATATGACAATTAGGATTTCTTGGTATGAATCGACAGGCAGCAACAAACCTACAGATTAGAGTGATGAGAAACCCAAGAGAATGGTTGGCAAAATCAAAGCCAGAACACGGCGTCGTTTTAGTGTTTGTACATCCCCAATCCGTCCACATCGGAGCTCACATTATACAATATACACCCCTCCTTTCTCACTCCTGAGAGAGAGAGAGAGAGAGTAATGATGGAGGTGTCAATCTCAAGGAAAATATCGGAAAATTAGCATTGAAAAAGGGGGAGCGCGGCAACGGTCTCTTCAAGCACATACATTTTTTTTTTCATATTGCTATTCACGAGAGAAAGCTCGGACCTTTGTATTTTCTCTCTCTACATATAGATACATACACACGCTTGTGTGTTTGTACATGAGGTGTTGCATGTAAGTATTTACTATACAAAAAGAGAAAAAGTGTAGGATGAATAAAGCTAAGAAGAAAAGGGTAGATACGACTTGAATCTGAGCTTCCCTTTTTGGGCGTGAACGGAAATACCATGGCCGAAGACCTCTGTTTCTTCACCAAGGTATTTCTCCCTCTCCCCCCCATTTTTTATTTTCTTATTTGCTGGTTGGGGATATTTCTTTATTCGTGTTAGCCGGATATTGTGATATTTCTTATTTGCTGAGGTTTATTGTTTTATTGATTGATGTCTATTTCTTGATCTGGGCATTTTAGTGAAAGAGCGTACACATGAGTGTTTTTTGCTGTCAAATGAAGCAACCCATGTTTTATTGTTTTTGGTCTTTTTGTTTGTCTTGCATATGTTCGAATTTTTTTAAAGAAATTTATTCAACTTTCTGCCATTTTTTGTTCTGATCTTGCAGATGCTTACATCTCTGTGGTTTAATTAAATTTGAATATCAGAATTAAGCCCTCTTGTTTTACCAATTCTTGTTTCTAGGAATCTTGGCTACTCTTGAAGCTCAATCGAGCTGACTGTTTTGTTTTTACAGGAGTTGAAGAGTTGTGAATCTTGTGATCATAAATGGGATTTTAGTCTTGGATTGTATGCTCTGCATTCTATTGACATTCTGATATTTGCTTGGATTTCAGGAAAGCTTAGCTATTAAACCTCCTAAGAAAAATACACTGGTATTGAGGATGGTAGTTTTGATTTTGGTGATGATATGTGGAGTTTACATATGTTCGGTCTGTCTTGGACAATTTGGCGTGTGGTCGGCCCGACATTCATTGGCCGTTCATGTTGTAGAGAGACCTTGTGAAGTGACTGAGATTGAACCTTCAGAAAAACCTTATGTGCATTTCCCCAAGCCAAAGACTTTCAGCAGGTAAAGCATTGTTGAAAGCTATGCCTTATGTTATGGTTAATTTTACTTATATCCCGCTTCTGATTAACTAGGGATGAATGTGCATGCAATCCCGTACGAAACTTTGCAATTTTGTCGACCCAGAGGTCTGGGAGTGGATGGTTTGAAACATTGTTGAACAGTCACATCAATATAAGCTCCAATGGGGAGATATTCTCAGTTAAGGTCCGGAGAAGTAACATATCAACAATTAGAGAAACTTTGGATAAACTTTATAATCTAGACATGCTTACAAGTGCGTCAAAAAATGAATGCACTGCTGCGGTTGGGTTGAAATGGATGCTTAATCAGGTGAGAGCTTTTATATATTCGGATAATATAAAGTCGTCTGGCTTTTTACCTAATTTATACAAATTAATATTACATGTCAGTTTTTTGCACAAACAAGTTTTTTTACAGGGTATTGGGCTTATTGTTTATTGTAGTATGGCAAGTATTCTGTGACTTCTCGTACAGTAAAGTTCTTCAACTCCTTCTACCCTGGTGGCAAAAATCTGACGATGACTTGCCAACTAAAGAACATTAACAGAATAGTGATGGCAACTAACAATTAATGATGCTGTTTCCATGCCTCTTTACCAAATTTTAATACCAAACCGATCAACATTATCAGCATGAAGTGTACTTTGATAAAATTGTCTTTATCACAAGTTTACATCAATTAATATTCTGGCATGTGATTACTATATCTGAATATTTGCTTTCAGTGTATTGTCTCAAGAAGACCAACAGGACAATGGTTTTTAAGAATTGAATTGAAGCTTGTGGGTAGTATTTGTTGGGTCGTCTTTATTTTCTCTCCCATGTGTTGTAGATCTCCTTTGTTTTCCTCATCTACAACTCTCCTTTATACTTTGGTGCACTTGGTTTCATCTTCCTGATTTTATTGGCTAATGAAAATGCAGCTTGTACTAGAATGTAGTTGCTTGTTTCTTATGGCTCAAGTACGTCTACCGTTGCTAAATAGTCTTTTAGCACTATCAATTACATTTTCATTCCCAATTCTGTTCTCATAATAAATTTTCTCTGCATTGAAGAATGAAGTAAGCACTGTGTTTCTTACATTTTGACTTGTTGCAGGGCTTAATGCAGAATCACGAACAAATAGTGGAATACTTCAAGAGTAACGGTGTTTCAGCCATTTTCCTCTTCAGAAGGAACCTTTTGCGTCGGATGATTTCCATTCTTGCAAATTCTTATGACCAAAATGCCAAGCCACTGAATGGAACTCACAAATCTCATGTCCACTCGACGCACGAGGTCCTCTCTCTCTCTCTCTCTCTCTCCCCCTCTCCCCACATCCACCCCCTAAGGGGAAAGGAAATAAAAGAGAGAACGATTCTGGTCCTAAAGTTATTTAACTGATGCAGGCTAAGATACTTGCTAGATACAAACCAACTATCAATACAACATTGCTCATACCGAATCTGAAGCAAGTTGAAGATCTGGTTACCAAATCCTTGCAATATTTCAAGAGCACTCGGCATATCATCCTCTACTATGAGGACATAATTACAAACCGTACAGTAAGGCATTTGACATTTCATTATCCTCGACTATTTGCATATCATTTTCTATGCTTCCATGCTCAACTTTCATCTTCTCTTTCACCTACTTTCAGAAATTGGTGGACGTTCAAGAGTTCTTGAAGGTTCCACAACGAGACCTCCACAGTCGTCAAGTAAAGATACATAAAGGACCCTTGTCTTCACAGGTCGAAAATTGGGAGGATGTCAAAAAGACTTTGAAGGGAACACAGTACAAGAGTTTCCTAGAAGAAGATTACAAGTTGTAAATGCGGTGCGATCTCTCTATGTATAGCATGTTTAGTTTAGCTTATTTATTCATTAATTCTTTCGACTGCAGAAGCCAACTGGGCATGTCCCCGTTGCAATTTTGGCCATAGCTTAATTCCTGATACTTGTTTTTTGAGATATATGGTGTAGCTAAACTGATTGTGATGAAAATTCAGGCGTTATAGACATGTACGGTTGCAGGATCTGATGGTCTTCCCAGAATACATAAGAGGTGTCTTGAAACCATTAAGAGAAGTTTTGATGCATGCAAGAAAATGTTAGTGTTGATAACCAATCATATGATGAGCCTTAGCCCTGTCATGATAATGATGAATCTATATTGGAATTCGGCTGCTATGACTACTTTAATGTAGTGAATGAATGATGTAATTGATTGATGTTGAAAATAATTGCCAAATTTCATATGTCATTTGGTAGGGTTAATGATTGGCTTCATTTATGAGGAATTATTATCTTGTTGAATTTCTTACACTTTGGTCATATGAATCATTGAACCTAAAGAATGAGGTGGTAGGAGGTTAGGTTCAATGTGTGAGTATGTTCATTTCATGTATGTTGATAATTATTGCAGGATATATTGAACTGTTGATTCATTGTTGATGAAATTATGTAACTGATGTTTATCCCAAAAACAATGACTCAAGAGGAACACTGATTTGCTTCTTGTTACCCTCTTCATAAATACTACTCATTTTCTAAGTTTTAGGCGACTTTCCTATCTCTTTATTCTAATTAAACTGTTTGTAAGAAATCATATTTTTCTTCAAATTCTAATTTAGATTGGATTCCACTAAATTAAAATTAATTATATATTAAGTTCATTATATAATTTAAGAGAATAATTAATCATACAATAAATTTGTGTTAGAATCTTCCCCGTTTTCATGGTATCTGCTTTTATGTTTTGATGAAACTTTTTTTTTTTCTTTTTATAGATATTATTCTGATTGGCTATACTTATTTGGAATACTGCAGCATCTCATAAGATGGTTTTAAGAGTTTGTATCTTTATCTATAAATAATTTGTTAAAGTGTTTGAATAAGGAAGATATCAGAGCTCCTTTTTTCATTTTGTATATTTTATAAGATGTTTTAAGAGCTTAAACATATTGAATTTCTATTTTAAAATTTAATTTGTTAAAGTGTTTTGACAAAAAAAATGTTAAGAGTTTGTAAAATTTTAGTATGTTTGGGTAATAAACTTTTCATATTGTAATAGACATTGAAAAAATCGTCAAATTATTAGAATATATAAATTACAAAGGGCTCCCTTGAGGTTTGTTTTAATTATAAATATTCACTCGTTGTTTGAAAAATTATAAATACATATTGAAATACAAGTATTCCCTACTTATGAGCTGTCACAAAGGGGTATTTGTAATTTAAAGAGATATTTATAATTTTTTAAATAATAAGAGGTACTTGTAATTATGATAAATTTTATGTGAATAATTTGTAATTTATCCTATTAAAATTTAAAACTTGATTAATTTTTAATTTTATTAAAAAACTTATATGGTTGTAAATATTTTATTTCAAAATTTGATAAATTCTTTTAAAAAATTTTGAAATAATTTTATAGGTTTACATGTAATTAGAAAATATAAATTGTTATTAGATAGATAATGGTAATGCACAACACAAGAGATAAGTGTGAAAAGAGATTGGCGACGACATTTTCGGTTTCACCCAAAATATCCAATCAACGTCGTCCAGCCGTGAATTCAGAATCAGTAGCTGTTCTCCTTCTCCCACCCAAATCTAATGGTCAGATCTAAAATTGGAAAAAGTTGGGACCCACTGACAGACGGGGGTGTCTACTGGACCCACCAGTAGCCATTCTGCGAAATCAACGGCCAGAGTCAGACACCACTCTCCATCCATCCACTTTACGGTCTTGATTCGACGTCGTCAAGTACAGTGCCACACGTTGAATCCATCCACCCTAGATCCCTCGTACTTACTCCTTTTTATTTCCTGGTCAGCCGACTTCACAAGAACTCTCTCTCTCTCTCCTCCCTCTTTCTCTCTAGCCTGGTTTCTCAGACCAGGTACACCTAGTCAGCGAAAACGCAAGCTTGGAGGGAGGGAGAGAAGAATGAACGGCGGAGATTCGAATCAGCAGCAACAGCAGCAGATGCAGCAGCAGTGGGTGGCGATGCAGCAGTACCAGCAGCAGTGGATGGCGATGCAGTATCCGGTGATGGCGATGCAGCAGCAGATGATGTACAACCAGCATTACGTGCCGTACTACCCCCAACACCAGCCGCATCCGCACCATACTCAACCTCACCCACCCAAGCCCACTAATCAGATTCAGAGTTCGGGTGAAGATAACAAGACGATCTGGATTGGAGATCTCCAGCAGTGGATGGATGAAGGTTATCTCCATGCTTGTTTTTCTCAAACTGGAGAGGTAGCAAGTGTTTTTATATTCAGTTGTATGTATTTCTGATTTTTGTGTCATCTTTAAGCCGTTGGATCTGGAAAGTTATAACATCATTTGAAGTGGATGCCTGATTTTTGTTCGGTAATTCTTGTGATTTGTCCTCATTTTCCCCTCTCGTGGACGCTGCATTTTAATGTTTGAAGGAAAGAAGATATGAGAATTAGATCTTGTGCTATATGCATTTTGTTAATCAAAGAAATATATCATGCTCAGTTTAGAACCAGAAACTTGGGAACAGTTTCAAGTAGGGCTTATTGGTCATGCACAGACGTCCGTTTTTATTGGTAAGTGACTCAAGATATGGATTTTGTGTCTTGCTTCTTTTCCATATTCGTTCTTCATAGTGGTTGATGTTCTTGGGTTTTGTGTTCCAGCGCCCCTCTTAATTAAGCTAAAGAAAAATTACATGGGATTGATGACACAAATACTCTTATTTTCTGGAATGTTAAAATAGGAGATTAAAATGATGAGTCATCATCACGCTGCTATTAACATGCTGTAAACTGTGGTAATAAGCTCGCAAGATTGTTTCATTACATTCTCAGAAGATACATAACCATTTTTACTTGTGAAAACCCCAGTTCAGTGCTCACGTGAGCATTCGTTTATTCGCCACAGCCTACAACGTGGTAGTAGTAAAACGTCTCATGAATTTTGTCATAACTGTTCCTTTGAGAAAATTCAACTCTGGAGTTCACTTTCGAGCTAATAAATAATAGTATACCTGTTGCGTGAAGGTACGGTACTGATAGATTTACCGGCCGAAGGGCCTTGTAGATGAGAATTGTTTTGGCTGCAAATCCTGCATACATGTAATACCTAGACTAGCTCCATAAATGAGACAAAAGAAAGGAAAGGATTTTCTTTCTAAATAAACATAAGGTAGGTAAACTATGCCAATTGATGAAAATCAGTAAATCTTTTGATAAGGGTAACTCAGTATAATTGAGAGAATGGAGATATCTTGTTTCTGAATTAGATGGGAATAGCAGCTGAGATCTGTGGTATTAATTTTGACGTTTATCTCCGACTTTCAAGGATGACATCTTTCTTTTAATATACCTTTCACTGAGGGCAGGAGACGGGGAATATACAGAAAAGATAGATAACTGTAATGACAGATATTGAATGATTGAGCAGAGATGTCATCGCCCACAAATTTCCATCTGTGGCTGCAACCGTTTGATATCTTGATCATCTGCAGCACCAGAATGCTATCTTCCTTTCTTTGCTTGTCTTAATTTCAATTTTCTTTTCTTCTTCTCATCAAATCTTCTTCACTAATTCTACCTTTTCTTTCTCTTGCCTTGTGTTGGGCATTAAGATTAGGGTTAGCCCTTGATGATATATAAATCCCGCTTTGATGAGCCACTTGGGCTAGCATTTAATGACTATCAGTCAGTGAAAAGCTAGATCCTTTTAGAACCAGTTCTTTTTTAATGCTCTCCATGCAAGTAATTTGTTAAAACCAAGTTTCTGCTCCTCTGGGCCTTTCTAGCATTAAAATCTCGTTTTCGAGATAATTAAAAGTTAGATCAGAGCATCATTGATACTCTGTGTCTTTGAGTTTGAATGCAGCATACAACTTGACTTTCAAATGGGTATGATCCATTCCTTGACAATATAGCAATTACTTTGCAAGGATCACCCCTCAGCGAGTCTATGCTTTCAGGACATTTACTTTGTGCCAAGTTCTGTGAATAGCATCTGTCATATACATTAGCAATTTGTGGCTGCTTACCATCCATTCAATGTTATCAGAGATATACGTGTCATCTTTCACTGATTACATTTTTTGATTGCTTTAATGTAGCACCTCTGAGTGCACCATCTGAGGTGTAGATTGCAGTTATTCTTTGTTCCTTTATGCAACTGTTAGATTTTTCGGTGATCACTGGTGTATTTGATAACTTCTGACATTCAAACATGCAGGTTGTTTCTGTTAAGATAATCCGCAATAAGCAGACTGGTCAATCAGAGAGATATGGGTTTGTTGAGTTCAATACTCATTTAGCAGCAGAAAATGTTCTGCAGAGCTACAATGGCACCATGATGCCCAATGCAGATCAACCGTTTCGCTTAAACTGGGCAGCCTTTAGCACTGGTGATAGACGACCGGAAGCTGGTTCTGATTTGTCAATATTTGTTGGAGATTTGGCTACTGATGTTACTGATGCACTGTTACATGATACCTTTGCTAGCAAGTATCCATCTGTAAAAGGTGCAAAAGTGGTAGTTGATTCAAATACTGGTCGCTCGAAGGGTTATGGTTTTGTCAGGTTTGGTGATGAAAATGATAAGTCCAGGGCCATGACTGAAATGAATGGTGTATATTGTTCAAGTAGGCCTATGCGAATTGGTGTTGCAACCCCGAAAAAACCTTCACCACAGCAGCTATATTCTTCACAAGGTACAATATTACTTCTACAGTTCTGCTGCTCTGCATTTGGCCCAAGACAATGTTTCGTTCTTTTTTTCCTGGTAGCTTTTGACATAGATATATTAATGTATGACCTGAAGAACTCTGTATTCCTACATCTTTGTCTGACTTTAATGAAGAACCTGTGATGTACTTACTTTATAAAGTGCTCTCTGTAATTTATATGTATACATGTGTGTGCTTCATACGTGTATGCATATGTGGTAATTCTGCTCCATAGCATGTACAGTAGTGTGTTTTTATATAAATACAGCAAAAATTTCACTAAAGTACCGATTTCATTTGCATTCTGTCATTCTGTTTTTTATATTCTCTTTCATGTAATAGTCAATGAAGTAAGTGGGAAGGTAAGTTTTCAAGCACCTTATCCTCTTGTCAATTTTACTATCTACTAACGATAAGCTCTAAGACATCAAAACTTTCCAAATATTTTCTTTTCAGTCCTCTCGTTGTTATTTTGATTTACTTGGCCTTTCCATAGCATTGTGTTTTATATGTTGTCAATTACAATTTTTCAATGCAAAATTTATTCAACAATTCTGACTTATTTCTTTAGCCATGGTCTTATCTGGTGGATATGCATCAAATGGCGCTGGACCTGTAGGTCACTCAGACAGTGATTCATCCAACACTACAGTGAGTTCTGCTCACTTCTTGAAGTAAGCGATCAGAAAATTATATCCTGACTAATTCTGTTCATGCATGTTTGTGTTAGGTATTTGTGGGTGGGCTTGACTCTGATGTCACTGATGAACAGCTCAGAGAGTCTTTTACTCCATACGGCGAGGTTGTCTCTGTAAAAATACCAGCTGGAAAGGGATGTGGTTTTGTACAATTTGCAAACAGGTAATTCTGTGGTGTGGCTTGTTGGTGCATATTCTTTTGTTTAAGGAATACAATTCATGCCCATGAAATAATATGAAACCATTCTCATGTGTGGTGAAACAAGGAAACTGCATGTTACCTAAATCGGGGTGTCCATCTGAGAACTTCTAAAATATGTTTTGAGTTTGAGGTGCACATTGAAAAGATCAAATGGTCTGCAGTTAGCTGCAGTTTTCAGTGACAGAGACTCTGTTTTGTTTCTATTTGTTTTATGGGTGGAGAGGTGTTGGCAGTTATGCATTGCATCTCTTTCGGACCAACAAAGAGAAAGTGGAAAAGTAATTTTTCTTCCAAAACAAGAAGAAAAGCCTCTTGGTAACTGCTGCATATTTCTGATCATAACAATCTTCAAAATAAAAAATACAGTTGGACACTCACAACTACAGAGAAATTTGTTTCAACTACTTATCGGCTTATCCAAAGTACTAAGTAATGTCATTTGCCTATTAAAAGATCTTGGCTGGATGGTGAGAATATGTAATCAGTTAGGTATTATACATATAATATGCAATGATACTGTTGTATTCTGTAAATTTCTTCTTGCACGCTGTAAGGCTCATCTGACATGTTATGGAGCACTTTTCAGAAATGAGCTAATCTCGTGATGGATATTACAGGATAAACTGCAAATCCTTGTTGACATTCACTTCATAATCTATGTCAGGGATATTTTTACCCCACACCTCAGCCATGGTCCCTTGTCTACGTCGTATTTTCTTGCTCACTTGTTCGCGAGTGTTTTCATGTAGTACACCTTTCACTTGTCTTTTGTATCTTGTACGCCACATTGTTACAAGGTCAAGAAACTGCTTTGTGTAAAGTTTCTGATCCTTCTGAATTGTTGCTTCTGTGGTCTGCAGAGGTAGTGGCAAATTCTATTGTCTATAGAATAGTCATGGATTTATGAGCATTAGAAATAGGCATAACTCTGAAGAGTTCTATGAGTGCTTCTATAAGGGCTGCTCCAGCAGTCATTTCAGTAACCAAGGCATGATCCTTCCAATTTTCTCTTTCAACAGAAGCAATGCAGAGGATGCAATTCAAAGATTAAATGGCACAGTTATTGGCAAGCAGACTGTTCGTCTTTCTTGGGGTCGAAATCTGGGTAACAAGCAGGTAAATCTTCAGTTTCAATTAACCATGTGACTGAGGTCTTCCTAAGTTGGATTGCCCCAATTTCTTTAGGAGGAAGTTGCGACTGTTTACTGTTTTGACTAAATGGAGTTGCCTATTGAACAAAGAAGAACTAATAATGGCTTTATAACTAAGTGCTCATTATACCTTTGGTGGCTTCAGCTATTACTCATAAGTTGGCAACCATTAAAAAAGAAGAGAACCGAATTCAGTAGTGTGAGCATCTGCATTATATTTTGGAAAACATAATAACTTGAAGAATGAAGTCCCCAAAAATATGACCAATAGAAGCATGCGATACAATGTTATATCATTTTGTACTAATTCCAGTGTGCGCTTTTGCAATTATCATCCGTTTAGTTACACAAAACCATCAATTAAAAGATACAGGAGAGATAAAGTTGCCCTTTAGGTCCCCATAAAATGACACTGGATCTTCAGTTTGATTATCTTGTTTGAATTTATCTTTCATTGGCAGAATGGGGCTTACTATGGAAGACAAGGTTACAATGGATACGGATATGCAGGTGCAGCCAATGGGCCATCTTCAAATGGTCAGGGGAACCACCAGCAGCCAGTAAGCTAATCTCGTGATCTGTGGGCTGTCTGTTGTTGATGCTTCTCAGTGATTCTCGCAAATGAACTTGAAACTCTGAAGTCTGTGGCATGACGAATTTTGTAGCTGGGTTGAATATCACCGTGAGACAAGCTTTGGTTTGTTTTTTTTTTTTTTTCTTTTTTTTTTATTCCTTTGGTGAGCTTAACATTCAAATTTTTGACTTTGAAGTGCTTGCTAGAATGACTCTTAGTCTTGCTAATTATTCATTCTTTTTAGGTTTCATAAAGTCAGATTGTCATAGACCTTTTGTGGCTCTCATATTAAAGATAAAAAGGGTCATAGACAGGGTTGCATAAAACCCTGTTCCACCTAAGTTCTGAAAATCCAGGGGGAATTTATGTCGATCGGCTATGTTATGTTATAAGATGGAAATTGCTTGCATGCATTTTTCCATATCTGAACAGAGATGTGACTGTAGAACTAGTCCACTCTGTCACACTTCTTTTCGTCTCAAACCCATTGCAGCACAATTTGCAACAGAACTGTGGCAGGCCATTCATGTAAACTACTGGTGAAGTAAAACATGATACAGTGCTCGATAAATGTATACATATTTCCCACATAGCGATTCTATGTGCATCAATATGCGAATGCTTGGAGTCACAATGCATTCTGGATATCTTGAAGACAAGAGAAGAAAACGAGGCAATGAATTTCTCACGATATAAAGCCCAAAATTGAGGCTAATTATGGTGATGGAGGATCTCGGACAGTATTCTAGGAGTCTGCATTCGAAGTACATAGATTTAAGAAAGTTGGTCGTTATGCATATTACACAATTCAAACGACCGGAATGCTAGCTAACAGCATTTGAGAGCAAAAGCAGAAGAGAATGGATGTTGCATGAATAGACGATTGTAATTGAACTTATTGGCAACAAATCAGTAGATGATCTCGCAACTGTGCACTGGACGTGATATCACAATGCTGGATTCATGCTCAGCACCATCTGATACTCATTTCTGCATGAAATAGTATTATTATTCCAAATGAAATACTACCATCCATTCAGAGTGAAGTCCATATAAATAATTTTATTGAATTTCAAACTTGAATGCCAATACAACAAGAATCATGTCTGTGCTACCAAAGACAAGAAACAAACACACCTCCCCTCCCCATTATTTGTCAAAGACTAAAACAAAACCCAAATCAGAAATAGCCACGGATTTCAAGTAAAATGCGACGGTTGACAACGTCATGTTTGGCTAATCAATAGTTTAGTTATACCCAGGGATCAAGGGCCAGACTCCGAACTTCATTAGTCCAACCTTGCAGTGGAATCCGTCCCTTTCCCCACATGCAAAGTAGTGTGGCTGCCATCTCTTCAACACGAACTCGAAACCGTCCCCACCTCCATCGCTCACTTCTCCGATCTTCTTTGCTCTTTTGAGGTCGCAGTTTTGGAAACTCCAAAAGTTGGGTAGCAAGTAGACACTGTGGGGGAATGTGGTGTCGTTTGGCGGATCGTACTTGAAAACTGTACAAATTGAATTGTGGTCAATTACAACGACTTACTTGGTTAGAATGTAATAAAACTAGTTGAGTTTATGATTATATGTATTGTATACATACCCTTTTTCGTCCCAAATTTACAATGTAACATGTAGAAATACTATCACTGAGGAATTCATTGAGATTGCCTATGACACCTAACTCGATCTTTGGTTGCAAAATATTAGATATACCTCGACACATTTTGATTGAGTTATTTCTAGGGAATTATGTTATCCAATAGCAACGCTTTATTCCTATAAAAGATAGATAACAGGTTCGAACAGTGAATTACCTAAAGTGTCGTTCAAGTAAAAGGGAGCATTCTTGATCGCCCAGTCGGTGTAATTGAACCCAAAACGCCAGTTCTGCTCCGACCCCCCAACGATGATCCTCCTGGAACTGCCCAGAGTCGCATTTTTGCGTCCGGCAAAACCCCAGAAGCCGCTGTTAGTGTGGTTCCAGGCGGTGCTTCCTGCATTGTAACCAGTAGTGCAGTTCTTGGTTGGCGTTGCAGCAGCAAACATGCATGCAAATGCAGCAGCCGCAAGAAGAACAAGTAGCCCTCCCGATCCACATTTCATGCCCATTGCATACATATAGTGTGCCATTTTGCTTTTCTATATCTATGCAGTAATTAATGTTACTAATTAAGTTGATTGGTTTGTGGATGCTGTGATGGAGGAGGAGTTAGGGTTTATATAGTGAGTGTTTTGTGGGGTAATTGAATGGGAAAAGGGGATGCAAATCTTGGATAGGTAGATGGAATAGGTCAAAATTGATTTTTTTTCCCCTTAAGTTGGTTGGTGAGATGGCATTATGAAAATAAGGTGTGATTTTTTCTTTTTGAATCTGATTATGTTGGAATTTCCAAGTCTTCCACTTAGTATGTATTTTGAGTATGGCACCCAAGGAAACAAAGCTCATTTTCCTTTCAAGGTAAGTCAGATAATCACACTTAGTGTGTGTTTTTCTCAACTAAGACAAAGTCAAATTAATAAGGCAGTGATGATCCCATGATGACTGAAGTCGGAAGTGGTGGTAGCGGTAGCGGTAGCGGTAGTGGTAGTGGTAGTGGGACTTTCACCATAAGAGGAGAAAGAAAACAAAGTCGACCAATTAGGCAGTCTGCAATTTGTATTCTAAGTATATATATGAACATGATGATGATGATGATGCTGTCCAATATCCACCTAACTTTAACCATCACAATAGCAAACCCATACTAATTTTAAAACAAAATTATGTTAAATAAGGATTTTTAGACAAATATAAAATTCTAATAAATATTTGGCTTGATCCAAATGAAACAATCAAAGTCTTTTGTTGTTTGTGAATATTCAATAAATATATATGATGCGTGATATTTTAGCACGAATACAGCAAACTCAGCCTTAAGCGTTGGGCCTGAATTGCTTAAAAAAGAAATCAAAAGAAAGAGATATACAAAACAAAATATTAGCACTCCAACACCCAAGTTAGTACTCAATTTGAAGAATAATAATTCGAAATAATAAAGCGTGTTAAGGGAATAAAGCGTGGTGATGGAAAAAGAGGAGTAAAATCGTGTTTGACAATGCAATATAGGTGCAACAGAATAATAGCTAGATCTCTACCGGTTGAAGGTATCCCCGCCTGGGGATGAGTCCTCTATTTATAGGGGAGTGTCTTCCTTCAGTAAACAATCGATAGGTCCCCCTACTCCTACGATGCGTGAATAAAAATCGGTTGAGATAAGGCTTGATCAAGTCTTATTTTTTAGGAATAATGTTGTTGGAATTGCGATTCAGGTGATGGAAAGAGTCCAAGGTAGAGGGGAACTCCCAATCCGCAGGAAGTCTGCCGGGTGCAAGAGTCCAGGTTCTTGAGAGAAGCTTTCCTGCCACGCGTATCTCAGGTCAGTCAAAGAAGGGGGCATACATGGGAGGTCTGAATGCACGCCACGTGGATCAGAGGGTGACGTATGAGCGAGAGTAGGACTGCATGTTTGCATTTGGGCGGCAATCATTGGGCTCCTCGAGTTGGGCTTCCTCCTTCGCGACAATTACGATCAAGAGGTAGAGTGTTGGGCCTTTTAATTGTTGTTGGACGTAATTTATTGAACCACACCCATCAATATATAATATTTTAATATTGAACTTCATCCTGTATTCGAGAAGGAAATATAACAAGAAGTAACTATATTAGATAGTAAATGCTCCGGAAATCACAAATGGTAACATAAAAAAAACAAAGTATTAGGTGCTGAAAAGAATTGAATTTTGATTTATTTAACATCTAAATAATTTTGGTACAAAAATGATTACTCTGCAGATTTTCAAATTTCAAGTATAATAAGTTCAATCTCAGTACCCAAATCTGATGCGCTGCGCTTAATTATGAGCAGCAACTCATGTATAAAGTAATGTAATTCACATGCATTAATCATATCTGCATCTAATAAATCTAAATTATTTGTAAAATTATTAACTAATGTTTTCAAATATCACAATTTTTTTTTAAAAGAAGATTTCCAAAAACTTGACTAAAGCTCCACTGTTGAGACCCGAAGTAGTATATACCATAGGCTATCTATCTGTAGCTGTGCTGATTGCTGCGGAATAAATTGGACATATTAACTCAGTTATTCCTTTTTCCTCCCCATAAGAACTAACAAAAATAATAAAGGTAAAAACGGAAATAGCCATGCTTCATAATAATACAACATTCTCTCATCAGCAATAAAACAAAAGTTGATAATTCCAATTAAACATGGTTCAATTGCTATGAATAATTCAATCCAATACAGCTGCCAACTCAAAGTTACAGACTGCTACGACACAAAAGAGCTGTAAGGCCTCCTAGAGCCGACTAGGTTCTCTTCTGAAATGGCCCAGGCATAACTCTTACCTAGAAATGGTCTTGATTTTGTCAAAGTTTCTCTTCTCAAACCTAGAAGATCCAATTTGAAGCATATAAGAAAAAAAATAAACTTAGGCGAGCATTGAATTAAAACTATTATCATCACAGTAACTGATTAATGCAAATGACGAGATACCAGACGCAGTAAAAGACTTTCCAGGTATCTACTATCTGCTGCCAGTTTCTTCTGCAACCAAGCTGATCATTTTATAAGGAGTTCAATACCTTAAACCCCTTCAGGTGATTTGAGCACGACGAAAAAAGCCTGAACCAGTTGACCTAAATTACCAAAGAAAAAACAATATATCAAATTTGATGATGGATACCCAGTGGTAGAACAGAAATCGACTGTTAATGTCACGAGAAACATCATTATACATCTGGGTCATAAATCTATCGTGGGTTAGTTCTTACTCAATTACTATTGGAACATCTTGGCGTACGCTTTTCTCTCCTGGTCACATCTATCAGCAATCTATTCCAGGAAACATCAGTTTTGTCCTTAGCCATCCATGGATAGTCCGGTTGTAGGTAGATTCTGACTGAGTAAATGCACAACAATTTTCTTAATAAAGTAGTGAAGATAAATTGACTTCATAAATTGAGATCTAGGTCTCCTCTCTTTAACGGCATGAATTTATTTGTAAAAATCACCTCTCCGAGTAGATCCCAACCAAAATGTATAACAATTTTCCCAATAGATTAGTGAAGAAATACTGACTTCATAGATCTAGGTCTTCATCTCCGGCAAATGTCAGAAGTCATTCGTAGAAATGACCCCTTTTGGTGCTCAAACAACTTTCCAGATATGGCACCACAAAAAGATGACAATGTCATGGACAAATCACCAACCTGGTCCTGGTGGAACAATGCCTTTGCATTAATTTCACCATCACGCATTGCAAAGTCTCTGTCCAGAAGTGCTCTCTTTAAGTCTCCTAGTTTAAGTTTACAAGCCTAGGAAAAGATAGATGATATAGATTAGGTGAAACAAGAATATTTGAACATAATCCTCAGAAATATGAACCAACGAAATTTTGTATACATGCACAGTTTAATCGTTTATCAAAGAAATATTATATGCACATACATACACAACTGCCCGCACACGCATATATATATATGTATATATACAATGTATGTTTGTACATTGCAAAATCCTCAGAGACATGTTCAACATAATCATTAAAAATTCATTACAAGAATCCAAATCATATCCATGGTATGTATGAAGATATAAACACAAAGGATATCAATACCAATACCAAGGAACAAGTAACAATGCAACACCTAAAGCCCAAGAAAGAATGCTGGGAAATGAGAAGGAGAATGAACAGGAAAAAACGCACAAATAAGGTAGATCTTTTATCTTATTCGTAAAAACAGTTTTCCGGCCTTATCTTAAGGGCAATAGAGAGAGAGGAATAACGGAAAGATGAGAAAGATTTACTTGGAAACCAAATTTAGACCTCCGGCATAAAAAATAGCTTTAACTCACCCGTTTGATTTAACTAATAGCATTCTCGCTAATTGGAAGCTATGCCATGAAAGGAAAAAGGCGACTTTGAACATCGTAAAGAACTAGTGGGCTGTCAAAATAGGAACTCACAGAGCTGTTGGTAAATATCTGCGCCTTCATCTTTCTCAAATACATACTCTTGTCTGCTTCAAGAATAGATGACCTGAAAGAAGAATTACGAGTCAGATCCAATTGGCCAATCGATATTCAGAAACGCTATAACTATAAGATTAGAAAGAATATTCTGACTACCTTCATCGATTCCTTCCTTTTTCCCAGCACACATCCAAATACCGGAGAGCCTTTCCGTACTTCCATAGAGCCATCTTATAGTCTTGCTTCTGCAAACATCAGAGGCAGGAATTTAACAAGACAGCTAGTTGAATAAAAAAGGAAGGAGAGTTTCGTTCGGAAGCCCTAAGGAGAGAAGGGTGAGTAATCTTATTGGTCACCATTTTCCAGATAATTATTACCTTAAAATGTTCATTTCCATAACCCTTTATCGAATCTACAGCTGTTTTCCACCAAGAAAGCTCACTAGAATTCTCATTGAGATCGGCAGGCCAGTCAGGATACATGTCACCATCTTTGAAGAAGTTTGCAATTCCATCATCAGCTCCTTCTGGAATTTCTCCACAGTCGGCGATAACAACATCAACTCTAGGACGATCATTTTCACCAGTAGTGACATGCTCAATGGAACGAACAACTCCCATGCCTTTGATTACCTTCCCAAAACAACATGCTTTCCATCCAGATGAGATGTCATTCCCACTTTCTGATTCCACGTGATATCAACTCTTTTGATCAAATAATTTATTCACATGCCTAAGCAGTTCTTACATCATTTGGAAGAAGGCCATCCTTGGCCATGTCTGCTAGAATGTTAAATACAGCATCCATGTTTCCTTCTTTATAGTTGACCTCCAGAAGGACTTTGGCAGGGTCACCATCAATGATTTTACAGCTTCTCAATGTATCTTGTAAAATTTGACTCAGCTCCTCTGTCATCCCCACTTTGTGGAGTTCTTTAGTTATAGCAATAACGGTTACTCCGTGAGGAACAAGTCCATGATGGACCATTTCCCTGTAAAGATCGATGGCTTTGTGCAAATTTCCTGCTCTACAGTGACCGTGTATGAGAACATTATAAACTGCTTCACTAGGCTTGTGATTTTTCTGAAGCATTCCCTTGAAAACTCGATCGGCTTCATTCATCAAACCTTTCATGCAGAATCCTTTTATAAGAGCTACCACACTCTGAAATTCAATGTTACAACTTTCTATCAGCAAATCATATGTGACATCATGAGGAACAGGTTGCTCATAAAACAATTTGAAAAGAAGCCGCTTTGCTTCCCTACTTCGAGCCTGCTTGTTGAGCCCATTTATTAACACACTATAGGTAACAACATCAGGAAAGAAACCCTTATTAATCATTTCATCATGGAGATGAATTGCACTTCTGATATCATCTTCTGCACAATAAGCGTTAATAAGTGTGGTGTATGTACACTTATCAGGCTGCAGATCCAGTTTCCACATTTCCTTAAATAATTTACAAGCTTCAGTCAGTCTCCTCTGTTTGCAAAGACCTTCAATCAATGATGAATAAGTAATGGCATCAGGAAGAATTCCATTCTCAATCATCTCCTCTTTCATTCGGAATGCCTTATCTAAGTCAAAATTTCTACAGAACCCAGATATGATTGTGCTGTAACTTACAACGTCTGGCTGTACTCCTTTCGCAGTCATACTTCGAACCACTTCTAAACCAATATCAATCCTACCTGACACACAATGCCCATAGATTAATGCATTGTAAGTCACAATGGAAGGTGAGAAACCCCTACTAATCATTTCACTTAAAAGTTTGTACGCTTCATCCATGAGACCCTGCTGAGAGAAACCATCAATCACAGTTGTATATGTTTTCTCGTTTGGGGTCAGTCCCCTGATCTGCATCTGGTCAAAGAACTCCATGGCTCGATGCAAATTCCTTGCTTTACACATACAATTTATCAAAGAAGTATAAGTCACCACATTCGGAGACAACCCATTCCACACCATCTCTGCATGTAAAACAAGAGCTTGGTGAAAATTTCCCTCTTTACAGTACCCATTCACAAGTGTATTGTATGTAATTTCATCTGGAATGATACCCTTTGCCTTCATCTGCTTAAAAACTTTGTTTGTCTCCTTCATCCTCCCTTCTCGACACAAACCATTGATTATGACATTGTATGTAATCACATTTGGCTCCAAATTCTTCTCCCACATCAATTTCAATAACGCACACGCCTTGTTGATGTTCCCCATCTTACAGCAGCCATCTATCAAAGTATTATATGTAACCACATTAGGTAAACAACCCTTTTTCTCCATCTCCTCTAAGAAACATAATCCTTTATCCATTTCCTTATTTGCACACAACCCTCTAATCAATATGTTGTAAGTAAAAACATTAGGTGAAATACCATTATCTATCATGTCATGATACACATTTCTCGCTGACTCCACATACCCACGAACCGAACTTCGAATTATCGCTTCTAGAACAGAATTATACGACAATACACTAGGCATGAACCCATGATGTTTAGCGAAATTCATAATGTTTGAAGCTCTATCTATCAATTTCAAACTACAGAAAGCTTTTACCATCAAATCAAACACCGCGGAGCTCGAGTTGCAAGCCTGGTACGTGTCTCTAAGGCATGAAAACACTACATCGCCCTTCTCATCATCGGGAAAACTTAAAGCAACGTCCTCCGCCAGGGATTGGGCGGTTTTATACAGCTTGAAGCGAGTGAGAATGTGAATACAGAGACAGTGGCATTGTAGATGATTACTAAAGAAGGGCAACTTGCGAGCCCAATTCAGAAACTTTAAGGTTAGATTCCGGTTATTTTGGGATTGGAGGAGTAAATAGGAGGCGGTTTGAGGGGTAAACTGAGATACTAAGGGGTCGAGTTGAGAGGGGTGGTGGTGTTTGAGGATTGATACGGCCTTGTCGACGAGCAGGGTGTCCGGCGGAGACGAGAAAAGCGGCGGCGGCGGCGTATATGCTGAATTCACCGATTCGGGTAGGAGATTTAGGGTGTGGAAAGGTCGATGTAAAGGTTTACGGAGGCGCATTTTCGGAGGAAATCGAAAACCTACCGTAGCAACTGTAGAAGAACTGCACCGTATAGCAAACTAGGAAGGTTTTCGGCGGGTGAACAGAAACCAGGTCGGGTAGGATAAAAACCACCTGGAATATATCGGGTTCGGAAGTAAATTTTTAAAAGATAATTACCACCCCCCTAAATAGAGGTAATTACACTTAAATTCTTTATAATTTAAAAAATTATATTCAGTATTTTTAATATTTAATATATAGTTTTTTTTATTTAAAATTCACCAAAATTATTAATATTAACAAACAAGTTATCTAAAATTTCATATTTAACTCAATTAATTTATAACTAATTTATTATAGGTCAAATAATTTTTTTAATCAAATTATTTTTATGATGCATGTGACGAGGTACATCCTCATTTTATAAAGGTAATTTGATAAAAAAAAAATTATTTAATTTGCAATAAATCAATAATACGTCAATTAAGAATAAATATGAATTTTTTATTTAATCTTTTTGCTAATATTAGTAAATTAAGTGAATTTTAACTAATAAATCACCTATTATTATGGGATACGAAAATCAACATCGGGAACACTAAATATAACTTTTCAAATCACTGACGACGTATGTGTAAATACACCAAATTTTATAAGAGTAAAGTATAATCATCCCAATTTTAAGTAGCATATGAAGTTCTGTAAATTGCGTGTTGCCCCCCCAAGCCCCGGGAATATTTGTACTGTACCCTCCACTTTGGGTTAATTACTAATCATTGAACTAGTTGTTTCCTAAAATTAAAAGAGAAACTTATAGACATAATTAGCCCGACAATTGGCAGGGTAAGATTTTATCCAGGCTCAAATAAAAAAAATTTAAAAAATTATTCTATACTCAAATCCTACTCATTCCATTAAATCTAACTCAAGACTCAATTTTTGGGTAGGGTCAGACCCAACCCAATTTTTTTTTCCTGCAAATCTACTAATTAATTTAAATCTTTCTTTTTATTTTAATTTTTTTCATAATTTAATATTTATTATTTAAAAAATATACTTGGTTAAAGAATTAAATGATAAATAATGTATGGTGTCTTAAATTTTTTAAATTTGTTCACTTGAATGTAAATTACAGGAGTATTGAATTCGATTAACCGAATGAATCGAGAGTTTGGTTAACTAAAACTTCGGTATGCCAAAATGGCGTACTGAATATCGAATTGAAATGTTTGGTTTGGTTTGGTTTGTTAAGAATAGAACTTATTTCAGTTCTTTTCGGTTTTTATACCGAATTAACTGAAAATAATAAAAAATATATACATAATGATAATTTATTTGTTATAAATTATCAATAATTAAGTATATATTAACTAAAAAATATTATTTTTTATTATAAATATTTATATTAAGATACTTAATATATATATTATTTTTATTATATTTGAATTATATTTATATATATATATATATATTAAATTCAGTATTCGATTAGGTTCGGTTAATCTATATAAAAAATTATAACCAAATTGAATAATCAAAATCTAGAAAGAATAATCAAAATTGATTTTCGTTCGGTTAATCGATAATTGCACGCTCCTAGTAAATCAATTGAATTGAAAATATATATATTGTCCAAATTGGGTACATAGACCCATGGGTATTGATGGGTAGAGACTCTATCCAGATCAATTTATCTTTTTTTATTGGTCTAGGTTTGGGTCTAAAAATATTCAATGGATCTGGATCTGAGTTTTTGAATTATATTATGAGTTTGGATATGGTCTTACCATACTCATTGACACCCCTAGACATAATTTACAATTTTTAATGGTGTATATTGAAACGGAGCAGGAATAATGGCTTGATTTTACATTTTTTATCTTTTAAATCATAGATTAATACAGTGGTTAAAAATATTTTATTTTATTTTAAGGGTAAAGTCCATATAGATAATGAAAAATGACATATATATATATAAAGGTAAAGTCCATATAAATAATTTTATTGAATTTCAAACTTGAATGCCAATACAACAAGAATCATGTCTGTGCTACCAAAGACAAGAAACAAACACACCTCCCCTCCCCATTATTTGTCAAAGACTAAAACAAAACCCAAATCAGAAATAGCCACGGATTTCAAGTAAAATGCGACGGTTGACAACGTCATGTTTGGCTAATCAATAGTTTAGTTATACCCAGGGATCAAGGGCCAGACTCCGAACTTCATTAGTCCAACCTTGCAGTGGAATCCGTCCCTTTCCCCACATGCAAAGTAGTGTGGCTGCCATCTCTTCAACACGAACTCGAAACCGTCCCCACCTCCATCGCTCACTTCTCCGATCTTCTTTGCTCTTTTGAGGTCGCAGTTTTGGAAACTCCAAAAGTTGGGTAGCAAGTAGACACTGTGGGGGAATGTGGTGTCGTTTGGCGGATCGTACTTGAAAACTGTACAAATTGAATTGTGGTCAATTACAACGACTTACTTGGTTAGAATGTAATAAAACTAGTTGAGTTTATGATTATATGTATTGTATACATACCCTTTTTCGTCCCAAATTTACAATGTAACATGTAGAAATACTATCACTGAGGAATTCATTGAGATTGCCTATGACACCTAACTCGATCTTTGGTTGCAAAATATTAGATATACCTCGACACATTTTGATTGAGTTATTTCTAGGGAATTATGTTATCCAATAGCAACGCTTTATTCCTATAAAAGATAGATAACAGGTTCGAACAGTGAATTACCTAAAGTGTCGTTCAAGTAAAAGGGAGCATTCTTGATCGCCCAGTCGGTGTAATTGAACCCAAAACGCCAGTTCTGCTCCGACCCCCCAACGATGATCCTCCTGGAACTGCCCAGAGTCGCATTTTTGCGTCCGGCAAAACCCCAGAAGCCGCTGTTAGTGTGGTTCCAGGCGGTGCTTCCTGCATTGTAACCAGTAGTGCAGTTCTTGGTTGGCGTTGCAGCAGCAAACATGCATGCAAATGCAGCAGCCGCAAGAAGAACAAGTAGCCCTCCCGATCCACATTTCATGCCCATTGCATACATATAGTGTGCCATTTTGCTTTTCTATATCTATGCAGTAATTAATGTTACTAATTAAGTTGATTGGTTTGTGGATGCTGTGATGGAGGAGGAGTTAGGGTTTATATAGTGAGTGTTTTGTGGGGTAATTGAATGGGAAAAGGGGATGCAAATCTTGGATAGGTAGATGGAATAGGTCAAAATTGATTTTTTTTCCCCTTAAGTTGGTTGGTGAGTTGGCATTATGAAAATAAGGTGTGATTTTTTCTTTTTGAATCTGATTATGTTGGAATTTCCAAGTCTTCCACTTAGTGTGCATTTTGAGTATGTTTAGCTCTTCCTAATTTATGTTACAACCTTTTTTTCATTGGCGAGTTGGCCCCCAAGTATAAAGAATGAGCCCTTTTTCCTTCTCACGAACCGCGGGAGTGCCTAGCGCTTAGGGATGGCAGATGAGTCGAGCTCGCGAGTCGGCTCGATTTTAAGCTTGAGCTCGAGCTCGAGCTCAATTGTGTGTGTTCACCAGCTCGCGAGCTGGCCCTTTTTTTAATTCTTTTTATATATTTTTATTTTTGAATTTTTTATATATTAATTTTATATTTAATATTTGATCAATTTTATAACCAAAATTGACCATATATTATATTTATTAATCAATGTCATATTTTTTATTTTGGATAATAATAAATTATGGTACTTTTATTTATACATTTAATCTTTATACAAAAATAAATTTAATCAACAACTTAGTAAATTATAATATTTTTTGTAATTAAAATTATTATTTAATATGACATATATAAACTTTATATTATATTTTAATATATATTTGTATTACGTTATATTTTTCTTAATTTGACAAGTAATCACTTATGATTTTTTATTATTTATAAATTTATGTCAAAATTTAGTAATTTCTATGAATTAATCTAAAAATAATAATAATAATAATAATAATAATAATAATAATAATGATGGTGATGGTTGAACAATTCTAATTATTATTTTATTATATATATAATGGAATTAAAGTTTAATCAATAATTGCAATATCTTAAAATCCGGACTATCCGATTCATATGAAATTTAAATATATACAAGACTGTGTCCATTAGATCACATAAGATGGTATGATTTAAAATCGCATGGCCTGATTCAATGATACACCGTCTTGAATGATTATTCTTATGTTTCGAGTACGATATCTCGACATCCGTATATCCAATAAGTTTAAAACTTTATCAAATGTATTTTTATGTAAGTTTGATCATATCTAACAGTCTGATCTGAATGTTGATGGCCCGATTAATCCATGTTATTTAACAATGTAAGATGATAGTTACATCAATCTTATACTAACATTTATAAATATATAAATTTTTCAGATTGTGAACATATATTAATTTCAACTATAAAATATTTTTATGTAGTTCAATTGCATTATTTCAGATAATTGATACTTTTCCAATAACTTTAAAATGTTCAGAATGATGTTTTTTTTTTGTACAATTTACCAATTTTATTACTACTAAACTAATCAGTAGTTTATATTTATAACAATAAATTAGAATTTCATACTATAGTTTGGTGTATTTATAATATAGTATGTATTATACAATCTATTTTATTACTTAGAAATTTATGTAAAAAATTGATGATTCCCACTATTTAATCTAATAATAATAATATAGTATGTATTATATAATCTATTTTATTTACTTATAAATTTATGTAAAAAAATTGGTGATTTTCATAATTTAATATAATAATAATAATAAAAAAAATAAAAAATCAGTTTGAACTCGAGCTCGAGCTCGAAATTACAGAATCAAGCTCGAACTCGACTCGTTGCCACCCCTACTAGCGCCCATGGAAACAAAGCTCATTTTCCTTTCAAGGTAAAGCAGTGCATAAAAAAAAGCTGGTCCGTCAAACGCTGAATTCCATTTACAATTTGTGATTGACACTAATTTAAGAGAATTTTTGCACACAGTAATGTTCGAATACAAGACAAATACAAGACGTCCTGTTAAATAGATATATCAAGCCCACGCATATGAACACAGTAGGCTTTACAGCATTGCACGTTTAGCATACAACTTAGCAGTTGTTCTGGTGTATCTTTTGTACTGCAACATATAGGAAGGTGGTATTCTTAGTCCCTCCAAATACTAAGGTGCCCAATTTAATGCTCCATGTTTCAATATTATGCAACACTTAATGGATTTTGATATGTAAACAATTATATGCTAGATACATTCACTAATAATTCAAATGTGAAAGAAAAAGAATGTATAATTAGAGAAATTGAGGAAAGTACATTAAAAGTTCAAACATTCTAAAAAAGAGATAAATTCGTTTATACTAGCTAGAAGAACTAATTAATATTACCGTCATGTTTGGTAGGTAGCTAGGTTAGAAAAATATTTGAAAATACAATCTATATCTGTTACTGTCAGTGGACGGGTATTGCTCTACCCTATATGTACCATAATTCTACCTATAAATCTCCATTGGGTTTCATTCACATTGTACCAAAGCAGGCAATAAATCCACTGACATGGGTATTTATTATTATAATAATGGATCTAAATTTGAATATTACCCACATATTTGACAAGCCTTTCAAGACTCGCAAGTTGTCCTCGTGGACGACTTGGTTTATAGTATTAATGTTATTGTTATTAATAACTTTTAAAAAGTTAGATAATCACACTTAGTGTGTGTTTTCTTCAACTAAGACAAAGTCAAATTAATAAGGCAGTGACGATCCCATGATGACTGAAGTCGGAAGTGGAGGTAGCGGTAGTGGTAGTGGGCTTTCACCATAAGAGAAGAGAAGAGAAAACAAAGTCCACCAATTAGGCAGTTTGCAATTTATATTCTAAGTATAAAAATGAACATGATGATGATGATGATGATGTCCAATATCCACGTAACTTTAACCATCACAATAGCAAAACCATACTAATTTTAAAACAACATTGTGTTAAATAAGGATTTTTAGACAAATATAAAATTCTAATAAATATTTGGCTATATCCAAATGAAACAATCAAAGTCTTTTTTTCACTTGTCAATATTCAATCACTATATATAATATCTTAATATTGAATTTCATCCTGTGTACAAGAAAGAAATATAACAAGAAGTAACTATATTAGATAGTAAATGCTCCGGAAAATCACAAATGGTATTAAAAAGAAAAAGTATTAGGCGCTGAAAAGAGTTGAATTTTGATTTATTTAACATCTATATAATTTTGGTAAACAAATGATTACTCTGCAAATTTTCAAATTTTAAGTATTATAAGTTCAATCTCAGTACCCAAATCTGATGCGATTAATTAGGAGCAGATCAAGTACAAAGTAATGTAATTCACACGCATTAATCATATCTGCATCTAGTAAATCTAAATTATTTGTAAAATTATTAACTAATGTTATCAAATATCACAATTTTATTTTTCAAAAGAAAATTTTCAAAAACTTGACTCAAGCTCCACTGTCGAGACCCGAAATAGTATACACCACAGGCTATCCATCTCTAACTGTGCTGATTGCTGTGGAATAAATTGGACATATTAACTCAGTTATTCCTTTTTCTTCCCAAGAACTAATAACAACAATAAGGTAAAAACGCAAATAGCCATGCTACATAATAATATAACATTCTCTCATCAGCAATAAATCAAAAGTTGATAATTCCAATTAAACATGGTTCAATTGCTATGAATAATTCAATTCAATACAGCTGCCAACTCAAAGTTACAGATTGCTACAACACAAAAAAGAGCTGTACGGCCTCCTAGCGCCGACTAGGTTCTCTTCTGAAATGGCCCAGGCATAACTCTTACCTAGAAATGGTCTTGATTTTGTCAAAGTTTCTCTTCTCAAACCTAGAAGATCCAATTTGAAGCATATAAGAAAAAAAATAAACTTAGGCGAGCATTGAATTAAAACTATTATCATCACAGTAACTGATTAATGCAAATGACGAGATACCAGACGCAGTAAAAGACTTTCCAGGTATCTACTATCTGCTGCCAGTTTCTTCTGCAACCAAGCTGATCATTTTATAAGGAGTTCAATACCTTAAACCCCTTCAGGTGATTTGAGCACGACGAAAAAAGCCTGAACCAGTTGACCTAAATTACCAAAGAAAAAACAATATATCAAATTTGATGATGGATACCCAGTGGTAGAACAGAAATCGACTGTTAATGTCACGAGAAACATCATTATACATCTGGGTCATAAATCTATCGTGGGTTAGTTCTTACTCAATTACTATTGGAACATCTTGGCGTACGCTTTTCTCTCCTGGTCACGTCTATCAGCAATCTATTCAAGGAAACCCAAGAAACGAGAGAGATAGTGAGGTCACTGCACAAGCATAGGTAACAAAGTTCTAATGACAAGAACTTCAAAGACAGGTGTCACTACCTTCTTCTTTGCAGCAGCAAGCTCCTTCTTTATTGCTCCTGTAGCAAAAGCAGTAAAATGTCACAAGGTTTCTTAAAGGTCCAGAGCTTTTCCTTACCACTTCAAATGTAAATGATTTGCTTGTCCAAAATTAAAATATATTCAGGCACTCAAGAAATTTGTGAGCTTTCGAGGGTATTGTTTAAAACATCGAGAAGAGCTAGCATGTAAAATCCTTGATCGTTTCCTTAAGCATCATGATTCATGAAAAGGGAAATGCATATAGAATCAGAGAGAGAGAGAGAGAGATCATTTACTAACCATCATTTGGTTCCAATTCCAATGCTTTCTTAAAACTCTCTACTGCAGCATCAATATCATTGAGAGCCACATGTGCCTGGTCATTTTAGAAGGTATATGTATCAGTATTGCCAATGTCGGAATAGCTGTAAGCATAAGGATTTTTAAGTCTCCCGAAGGGTGATGCATGAAATAAGCCAGTGGGGGAAGAAATACAAGAATATGTACCAAACGAGCATGGAATCTGTATACATATTTTCACACAGTAACTCATTAAACCAAATATATATGACCATATTTCACATGAGTAATAAAGAGAGATTAGCACGTATTACGAGTAGCTGAAGAACAATGACTATGAATCGGAACTATCAAGAATCAAGCATGATGGATAAAACTAAATTCGAAACATTAACTAAGCAGCAGACAGTGAACTTATAAACGAGCAAAAAGTTGCATTACCCCTGGGGTATTGGTTCTATGTCCTGAACATAAAAGAAAAAATTATGAAGGTTAGAAAAATAGTCCTTTAGGCATGCAAGCTTTTCAATTACCACCTTATGAAACTAAAGAAAATGTCCTCAATGGGTTACAATGTCTGTGGTTAATTTAATTTTGCACTAACCCCAAAACAAAAACCTTAACTATTGTCTTTTTCCCTCTTTTTTCTCTTTTGGAGCGTGTGTTGGGTTGGCGGGTTCAGAAGAAACTTGCATTTATGCGCAAGTTATGCCACAGGAACAACAAAGAATGTAGAAAAGGAAAGAAAGAACAACATGTATATCAGGATCTTCAAGTACTGGAAGTTGTATCAAGCTGGTTCATGATTAACCTTGGTACTTCTGCTAAGCGATTAACAGATTCGTAGTTTTGTCCTTACCCATCCATGGATAGTCAATTGTTGGTAGATTCTGACTGAGTAAATGCACAACAATTTTCTTAATAAAGAAGTAAAGAAATACTGCTTCATAGATATAGGTCTCCCATCTTTAACATGAATTTATTCATAAAAATGACCTCTCCGAGTAGATTCCAACCAAAATGCATAACAATTTTCTCAATAGATTAGTGAAGAAATACTGACTTCATAGATCTAGGTCTCCATCTCCGGCAAATATAAGGAGTTATTCATATAAATGACCTCTTTGGTGCTCAAACAACATTCCAGATAAGGCACCACAAAAGGATGACAACGTCATGGGACAAATCACCAACCTGGCCCTGGCGGAACAATGCCTTTGCATTATTTTCACCATCACGCATTGCAAAGTCTGTGTCCAGAAGTGCTCCCTTCAAGTCTCCTAGTCTAAGTTTACAAGCCTAGAAAAAGATAGATGATATACATTAGGTGAAACAAGAATATTTGAACATAATAAATATGAACCATACCGACTTTTGTATGCATGCACAGTTTAATCGTCTATCAAAGACATTTTATATGAACACACATACACAACAATGCACACACACATATATGTATATATACAATGTATGTATGTATATTGCAAAATCCTCGGAGACATGTTCTACATAATCATTAAAAATTCATTACAGCTTTGTAGAATCCAAATCATACATCCATGGTATGTGTGAAGATATAAAAACAAAGGATATGAATGCCAATACCAACGAACAAGCAACAATGCAACACCTAAAGCCCAAAGAAAGAATGTTGGGAAATGAGAAGGAGAATGACCAGGAGAAAATGCAAAAAATACAGATCCTTTATCTTATTCGTAAAACAGTTTTTTCCGGCCTTATCTTAAGGACAATAGAGAGAGCAATATCGGAAAGATGTGAAAAGATTTACTTGGAAACCAAACTTAGACCTTCGGCACAAAAAATAGCTTTAACTTATCCCTTTGATTTCACTAATAGCATTCCCCCTAATAGGAAGCTATGCCATGAACAGAAAAAGACGAATTTGAACATCATAAAGAACTAGTGGGCAGTCAAAATAGGAACTCACAGAGCTGTTGGTAAATATCTGCGCCTTCATCTTTCTCAGATACATACTCTTGTCTGCTTCAAGAGTAGATGACCGGAAAGAAGAATTACTAATCAGATCCAATTGGCCAATCGATATTCAAAATTGCTATAACTGTAAGATATAGAGAGAATATTCTGACTACCTTCATCGATTCCTTCCTTTTCCCAGCACACATCCAAATAGCGCAGAGCCTTTCGGTACTTCCTTAGAGCCATCTTATAGTCTTGCTTCTGCAAACATCAGAGGCAGGTATTTAACAAGACAGCTAGTTGAATAAAAAAGGAAGGAGAGATTTGTGTGGAAGCCCTAAGGAGAGAAGGGTGAGTAATCTTATTTGTAACCAATTTTCAGATACCTATTACCTTAAAATGTTCATTTCCATAACCTTTTATCGATTCTACAGCTGTTATCCACCAAGAAAGCTCACAAGAATTCTCATTGAGATCGGCAGGCCAGTCAGGATACATGTCACCATCTTTGAAGAAGTTTGCAATTCCATCATCAGCTCCCTCTGGAATTTCTCCACAATCGGCAATAACAACATCAACTGTAGGACGATCATTTTCACCAGTAGTGACATGCTCAATGGAACGAACAACTCCCATGCCTTTGATTACCTTCCCAAAAACAACATGCTTTCCATCCAGATGAGATGTCCGAGTTGTGGTGATGAAAAATTGGGAACCATTAGTACTGGGCCCAGCATTCGCCATTGACAACATACCCTTCCTTTCATGTTTTAATTCAAAATTTTCGTCTTCAAATTTCAGTCCGTAAATGGATTCCCCTCCAGTTCCGTCACCAGCAGAAATATCACCTCCTTGTACCATAAAACTTTTAATGACACGGTGAAAATGGGATCCCTAAATGGAACGTAAAACTATCATAAGAAACTGTGCTAAAAAGAAGCAATTGCCTTGTCCAATGACAAACATCTGGTGAAACAAGAGCAATCAACATGAGAAAAGAATAAAATCTCTTCCGCACACATGGCATGCCTAAAACAAGAACAGAATCATTCAGAATCACATAAACATAGGCCACAGCAATTCACCTAAAAACATTCATGAATAGTTCACATTATCCTGTCTCACAATTACTAGGTAAAAGATAATGCAATTTTCCATTCATACATTTCAACAAGAAGTCAACCTTTGGAACATATCCCCGAAATTCTCCTACATCATTAACAATTTATCCAATCAATTATATAGTACGAGAAAGAACAAGCTCCCATTTCCGCTTTTTCTTTTTAATAAGTTTCAATTACTACTTATGATCGATTAATCAAAAACAAAGCACGCTTGAACACAATATCACACGCACTTCCACATCCATGTGCGCACACAGCAGAAAATGGATAACGAAAACCTTGTAATGCAGAGGAACGCCGGTATTCGGGCCAATTCCTTTCTCTCCAGTACAAAGAGCCCTAAAATTCTCCGCAGTCTTAGGGACTACGTCATTGTACAGTTCAACAACAATTCTCCCTTCTAGCTCATCTCCGATGCTTATGTCCAGAAAGCAGCGAGGCCTCCCACCCATTGTTGCGTTCCTTGTCTCACAGTGCACGTACTTTTGCGTGTGTGTGTGTATAGGTGTATGTATATGCGAGCAGAAGAAGAGTCTGGAAGAGTAGATAGCGGAAGAAAACCCTAAGTCCCGCTTAATATATATTTCGAACTCTTGGAGCTTTCTCCAGTCGTCATTATTCAAATGCCTACAGATTTACGCCCCGGTCCTCGCTATAATGCGCCGCGTGTTTATTGTTATTTTTGCTAGTTTGACCCTCATTTTTGTCATAATCCAAATTCAGCCCCATAAAAT
The DNA here is from genome assembly GCF_000512975.1 of Sesamum indicum. Taxonomy (NCBI): domain Eukaryota; kingdom Viridiplantae; phylum Streptophyta; class Magnoliopsida; order Lamiales; family Pedaliaceae; genus Sesamum; species Sesamum indicum. The sequence continues at coordinate 16,012,967 of NC_026154.1, forward strand.
TTGTAATCTTATGTATTTTTCTCATTTTTATTTTTTTTCATTGTATTTCTCATTCTGATTTCTTATAAAGTAAGTCATGACATCTGATTTAATGAATTAATTATCATATATGGTTTTTTTTCCACTTTCGTTTTTGTGAAGTTGTCTTGTGATGACAAACTCACTTTTTAAATGGTAATTATAATTCAAATTGATCTTTTAATAATAGTAAGAAAATCTTATGGTAATATTTAAGAATAATTATAATAATAATAATTAAATTTAATCCCTTTACAAAAATATAAAAAATACAATTAACCCCATGTGATATGAGAAATAAGCAAAAATCTCCTTGAAAAATAAAATAATAAATTATCCCCTATATTTTAAAAAATGAAGCAAATTACTCCATTTCTAAGCCGTTGATAAGGAGTAATTTACTGATTCTTTTATTTTATCACCACTTGGCATAAATAACGTATCGAGGTCTCTCAAAAGTCTGCAAAAATACCAATTGAGGCATGTTGTTGGAGAAAAATAGTGGGTGTTTGGTTAAACTTTTTTAAAATATCTTATAAGTTTCTACATCTTATCTTAAGATGTTCTGAAAGGTTTTAAGATATTAGATTTTATTTAAAAATAAGCTTAGCCAAACACCCTCTAAAATGGACATGGTGCATTAAAATCAAATAAGTTGTTATTTTTTTACATATTTTGTTTTAAATATTTTTAAAATACTTTTATAAATAATACACATTACTTTAGTTTTAAATAAACATTTAATAGATAATCTTTTTACTATAACAAAAAAAGACTGACGAATTATTACCTAATATTTTGAATAAAAATAATATATATGTATATTCATGCTAGTCAAATATTAATATAGATATATAATTGATATTTTCTTTGTTAATATAATGATTATTTCTAATCGTATAATTTATAATGTCTTGAATTTATATTTTTCAGTAAATATAATATTAATATCAATCTTATTTTTATTTAATTATAATAATTTATTATTAAATAATAAAGTATTTTCTCTTCTCCGAACGTTAAAAAAATTCTTTAAATCCTGGAGAGTGTGTTTGTGTGTGTGCGTGAGAGAGAGGGTATGAATTTTTTTTGTTTTATGATATATTAATTTTTATATAATTTATAAGATATTATAAAAAAAAATTAATAATTTTTAAAAAGAATTTTTAAGCTCTTAAAAATAAAATATTTTGAAAAGCTTACGAGCTTAGCCAAACGCCCTCCAAATGCAAGAAAATATAAGATAAAAAGGTAACAATTACTTTGTTTTAATTCCCCAAACATGCCTTAACTCAATGGTAGAAAATTGAAAGGTACAAGCCAAGTGATGGCATAATTCACTAGACCACATAATAGTGCAGTGCTGCATAAGGGCTGAGTCATGCTCATTTCCACACCCAATAACCCACCCCCAATGTTGCAACACTCTTTTTCATTGTCATTCCAATTTATTTATTTTATTTAAGGATAATCCACATTCATACTCTCTTAAATTATGTGTAATTACATAAATATTTTATAATTTTTTATAAAATTACAAATACACGAGCCCATTATCTGAGATATCCAATTTGAGTCGTAGTTATTATCGGAATAGTGAGTTCGTCACTCCAATCCCACCAAAATGAAAAATCTGCTGAAGCAGCTTCTCATAATAAAATTATAATTATACTGAACGTATTATTACAAGCAGGTTCGTATATAAATCGATCTGATCCCAACCTTTCCTATCAAATGAGAAAACAAAGCTCGTTCCATTTAATCTATCACATTGAATTATATATTATATATATAAGTTGTAATTGCATGATTATATTAATGTCTTAATAAATTAAATGCGTTGAGAAGAGAAATGGATGAGCAGTATAGTCCTTAACTTAAGCATTGCAGCAGTGACCAGTGATTGGGTATAAAAGTTTTAGGTTGAAGAAGGGCGTTGTTGTCCATGAGGTTCTTGTAATACATGTTATCCAATCTCTACATGCTATCACACTCCAGAGGAATTAAATGGAGCAATAGCCAACATTTGCAGAATATGTGGAGAATAAACATTATTCATATGAAATCCGAAACATCAAAATAGCTATTTGGCCCATGC